>NW_007251430.1:117959-123609 GCF_000164805.1 Carlito syrichta | reverse complement strand
AAAAAAAAAAAAAAAAAAAAGGGGGGGGGGGGGGAAGTGGGGAGGAAAATCTACACAAATGAAGAAAAACAAAACGAAGAATATAAGTCTCACACAGACCCCTGGGAGGTCAGACACTGAGAAAACAGACTTCAGAAAACAAACAATGAAGAGCCTGCTGAATGACTGGTCACATAAAACAACCCAGACATCAAGACATTAATAGAGAGAATAAAAAATTGAGGAAAGAAAAGATAAAAATAGGAAAGAGATGATAACTAAATAACATCAGTAAAGTATACTGTGATGGAAATAAATAGCAAACTAATAAGCATGGAAAGCAGAATCAGTCAAGCAGAGGAAAGAATCTCAGACCTTGAAGACCAAAATACAGAACTAACCCAAACTGACAAAAACATAGAAAAGAAGCTTAAAAAGACAGAACAAAACTTCAAGTGATGAACGATTACTTCTAGAGACCAAACCTAAGAGTAAATGGACTTCCTGAGGCGGAAAGAGAGACAGAGACCACCCTGAACAAACATTCCATGAAATTATTCAAGAAAACTTTATCTCATCAGTGATGCAAAAATTTGAACACAAGAGATTCAGAGACTCCCTTCAACACAAATGAGAAGACCAACTCCCAGACACATAATGATTTGCCTACACAAAGTAGATATAAAAGAAAAAATCCTAAAGGCAGCAAGAGAAAAAGGTCAAACTGCTTACCAGGGAAGGCCAATTAGGATAGCAGCAGATTTATCTACAGAAACACTTCAGGCCAGGAGAACTTGGACCCAATCTTCAAAGTTCTCAAAGGTAAACAATTGCAACCAAGAAAAACCTACCCAGCCAAGCTAAACTTCATCAGTGAGGGAGAATTAAAATCTTTCCCAGACATCCAATCCCTAAGAACTTATGCTGCCTCCAGACCACCTCTATAAGAAACACTTAAGAAAGTATTAAACACAGAAGAAAAGGAGAAAAGAACAACAATGTTCTTCACAAGAGTACAGGAAAAAGATGGAAAACACACATGAATCAACCCAAAAGTCAAAGGGAAGACAACAAACAAACAGGAACAACAACAACTCTATAAGTACATCATGACAGGGATAAACCCCCACATGTGAATAATTAACCTGAATGTGAATGGACTAAATTCATCACTGAAAAGATACAGAATGGTGAACTAGGTAAGAAACCACGACCCCATTATTTGCTGCATCCAGGACACTAATCTTACTACAAAGGATGCACACAGACTCAAAGTTAAAAGATAGAAAATGAGTTTCCAGGCAAATGGTTCACAAAAGAAGGCAGGAGTCATGATCTTAATATCAGACAAAACAACATTTAAGCTATCAAAAATTTAAAAAGATGCAAAGAACACTACATAATCATAAAAGTTCAATCCATCAACAAGAAATATCCATCCTAAACATATATGCATCCAACACAGGAGCACAAGCATTTATAAAGCAACTACTAAATAAACTAAAAAAAAAAAAAAAAAAAAGATATTGACTCAGCCAGGCTCGGTGGCACAGTCTGTAATCCCGCACTTTGGGAGGCAGAGGTAAGTGGACTGCCAGAGCCCGTGGGTTCGAGACCAGTTTGGGCAACTTGGCAAGACCTCATCTCTACAGTAAATCAAAAAATTAGCTAGGTGTGGTAGCGCACGCCTGTAGTTCCAGCTACTTGGAAGGCTGAAGTGGAAGGATCACTGGAGCCCAGCAGGTCGAGGCTGCAGTGGCCAGGAGTGGCCCCTGCACTCCAGTCTGGGTGACAGAGTGAGACTCCAACTCAAAAAAAAAAAAAGATATTGACTCTAACATTATAGAGCAGGGGACTTGAATACTCCATTGACAGCCCTAGATAGATCATCGAGGCAAAAAATCAAAAAGGAGGTCCTAAACTTGACACTTGACCAAATGGACTTAATAGACACCTATAGACTATTTCACCCAACAACCACATAATATACATTCTACTCATCACTACATGGAACATACTCCAAGATCAATCACATCCTTGGACATAAATCAAGCATAAATAAATTCCATAAGATTGAAATCTTGCCATGCACATTCTCAAACCATAGTGGAATAAAAGTAAATATCAAAACCAACAACATTTCCCCAAAGCCCACAAAGACATGGACACTAAACAGCATCATGCTGAACAATGACTGGGTCAATACTGAAATCAATGAAGAAATTGAAAGATTCCTGGAAACAAATGAAAATGAAATATCTTACCAAAACCTCTGGGATGTCATGAAATCAGTTCTAAGAAGGGAATTTATCTCTACAAGCACACACCAAGAAAATGGAAAGATCACAAGTGGAGAGCCTAACAAATCACCTAAGGGAGCTGGAAAGAGAATACCACCAAAAACCCAACTTTAGCAGAAGAATCCAAATCACAAACATAAAAGCCTAAATACAGGACATAGAAGACAAAAATATCATAGAAAACATCAACAAAACAAAAAGCTGTTTCTTTGAAAGAATTAACAAGATTAATGGGTCCCTAGCCAAAATGACCAAGAAAAAGAGAGAAAAAGCCCAAATAAACACAATCAGAAATACAAAAGATAAAATTACAACTGACCCTGAAGAAATACAAAAGATTATCAGAGATTACTATGTACAACTCTATGGAAACAAACGTGATAACCTAGATGAAATGGAGGACTTTCTGACATCAAACAACCACCCCAGGTTAAAACAACAAGACACTGAGACACTAAATAGACCAATAAGAACGCAGGAAATTGACTCTGTCATATGAAAACTACCTATAAAAAAAAAAAAAAAAAAAAAAAGACCTGGACTGGATGGCTTTCCAGCAGAATTCTAAAAAATATAAAAGGAGGAGATACCAATCCTATTGAAAGTATTACAGGCAATTGAGAAAGATGGAATTCTCCCCAATCATTTTATGAAGCTAGCATTATACTGATACTCAAACTGGGTAAAGATCCAACAAAGAAAGAAAACTACAGGCCAATATCCCTTATGAACATAGATGCAAAAATCCTCAACAAGATTCTAGCAAATTGGATCCAAAACACATCTCAAATAGCATCCACCATGACCAAGTAGGCTTCATCCCCAGGATGTAGGGCTAGTTCAATATGCACAAGACCATAAATATCATTAAATACATCAACAGATGCAAAAACAAGAACCACATGATTATCTCATTAGATGCAGAAAAAGTTTTTGATAAAATCCAGCATCCTTCTTGGTAAAAACCCTCAAACACCTAGGTACAGAAGGAACACACCACAAAATAGTAAGTGCTGTCTATGACAAACCCACAACTAACATATTGCTAAATGGACAGAAACTAGAATCATTTCCCCTGAAAACTAGAACAAGACAAGGCTGCCCACTCTCACCCCTCTCATTCAATATTGTGTTGGAAGTCCTAGCTCAGGCAATTAGATAGGAGAAGGAAATCAGTCAGGGGTATCCAATAGAAAAAGAGGAAGTCAAGTTATCTATCTTTGCTGATGATATGATCCTATACCTTGAAAATACAAGAGATTCTGTCAAAAGCCTTCTTGCTCTGATAAAGGACTTTGGCAAAGTCTCAGTGTACAAAATAAATGTGCAAAAGACAGATACATTCCCATACACCAACAACAAGCAGGCAGAGATCCAAATAAAAAGCACACTCCGATTCACAATAGCCACCAAAAAAATTAAATACCTTGGCATCTTCCTACCAGAGAAGTGAAAGACCTTTACAATAAGAATTACAAAATACTGCTTAAAGAAATCCAAGAAGGCACAAACAAATGGAAAAATATTCCATGCACATGGATAGGAAGAATCAACATTGTTAAGATGTTCATCCTACCAAAGGCAATCTACAGATTCAACGCAATACCCATTAAGTTACCAACATCATTATTCTCTGGAAATGACAATACAGAAATTCATATGGAAAAAAATGACCACGAATAGCCAAAACAATCTTTAGCAAAAGAAACAAAGCAGGAGGTATGACACTTCCAGACTTCAAACATTACTATAAGGCTACAGTAATCAAAACAGCCAGTACTGGTACAAAAACAGGTACATAGAACAATGGAACAAGACAGAGATTCCGAAAGCAAAACCTCAATTCCTCAACCAACTCATCTTTGACAATGCCTCCAACAACAATCACTGGGGAGAGGAAAACCTATTCAGTAAATGGTGCTGGGAAAACTGACTGACTACATGCAGAAGATTGAAACAGGACCGCCTACCTATCACCATAAACAAAAATTAACTCTAAATGGATCAAAGACCTAAACATAAAACCTCAAACTATAAGAATCTTAGAAAACACAGGAGACACTCTTATGGAAATTGGAACTGGCAACAAATTCCTATCCAGAACCCTAAAGGCCAATACCTTAAGAAATAAGATAGACAAGTGGGACCTCATCAAATTAAGGAGCTTCTGCAAAGCAAAAGAAACCATCAAGACAGCCCACTGAATGGGAAAAAATATTTGTCAACTGTAATCTGACAAAGGCCTAACATCTGGGACCTATAAGGAACTCAAATAAGTCAAAAGGAAAAAAACAAACAGGCCCATTAAAAAGTGGGCAAAAGACATGAATAGGCACTTCTCAAAAGAAGATATATGGGCAGCCAGCAGACATATGAAAAAGTGTTCAGCCTCACTCTTCATCAGAGAAATGCAAATCAAAACCACACTGAGATACCACCTAACCCCTGTAAGAATGGCCATCACCAATAAAGCAAACAACAACAGATGCTGGCGAGGATGTGGAGAAAAAGGGACGCTTCTACACTGCTGGTGGGAATGCAAACTTATACAACCTCTTTGGAAGACAATGTGGTGATTTCTGAAAAAACTAGAAATTGACCTTCCATATGACCCAACAATTGCCCTATTGAGAATATACATGGAGGAACTCAAATAATTCTACAAAAAAGATTACTGCACAAGTATGTTGGTTGCAGTTCTATTCACAATAGCAAAAACATGGAATCAACGGTGTTGCTCATTGAAGCTGGACTGGATAAAAAATGCAGTACATATACACGATGGAATATTATTTAGCCATAAAGAAGAACAAACATATGGATTTTGCAGCAACTTGGATGAATTTGGAGTCGATCATACTCAGCTTTGTATCTGTGATTTATCACAATTTAGCATTTTATATATAGCATTATAATTTATCACAATTATAATGCTATAAGAAAGTGGTTGGCAGTAGTGGGAAACTGTCAGGAGAGGGAGGGTGGGATTGGCAGTTGAGAGAAACTGCTAGGGGAGGGAGGGGCATACCTCATCAACAAAGGTACCTGCATGATCAGTGTTCATATACCTAACCCTGAAATGTACCCCACATCCTTATAATAAAAATTAAATATATATATGAAAAAAGAACACATGGTCCACAGATCAGCTAATTTTGGAATTAACACACAGGAACTCTAAAATAATTATGATAAATATAGTCACAAAAATAAGAAAATGGAGATAGATGAAAATGCTTAACACTAAACTAAAACCTTTAAAAATAATCAAATGGGGGAGACAGGAACAAGATGGTGATGGCATAGGTGGACTTGTGAGATTCTCCGAACGTGAGTTCCCAAAAAGACTTACTTTTCTTCCCCCATCCCCC
>NW_007251430.1:115504-117939 GCF_000164805.1 Carlito syrichta | reverse complement strand
GCCGGTCACTCAGAGAGGCTCTGGGTGCCCGCCCCTCAGAGACACTGGTCCCATTCCTGGCTGAAGTACCCTGTGGGGGGCCCAGGGCCACTCTCGCTGCTCACCGCTTGCCCTTTGGAGCTTTGGAGCTCTGGAGCTCTGGGCCCACCCTGGCTGAGGCACTCAGCACGTGACCCCAAGCTGGGGGACCCAGACAAGCAGAGAGAAACAGATCTGCAAAAACTGCTTCGGCCATTCTCCAGGTAGAGACTTCCATTGCCCCGGCCACCTATCAACAAACCCTACCTCAGTTCCTAAGGTAATGTCGTGAAACAGGAGACAAGGCCCCACCCCTACGCTGAATCAGACAAAAGCAACCCCCAGGCAGCCGATTAAAAGAAAAAACCCAAACTGAGAGTAAATCTCGCTGCCTGCAATGAAAAACAAAGGGGAGAGGCTGGAGATCAGAGCTAAAATGACTTTAGTCTGATCGCTTATTTTGACTTACAATTTTATCATTTTGACTGTTTTGATCACGTTTGTTGTTTGCCTTCTGACTTACACTGTTTCTTGATTTTATTGGTCTGTCTCTGTGTAGCTATTAGTATTCTTTAGGGAATCTTTCTTATGTGTCTTTTTTCACTTCTTTCTGGCCTTGTGTCTCTTTCTCACCTGATAGTTGGTATGTATGTCTGTTTTCCCTCTCGTTCTTCTCTCTTTCTAACTTCCTATTGACCCCCCTTCCTCCATTATTTTCCTCTTTTATACCCCCCCTTTTAATCTAGGGACCAAGACTACATACTGCTGAATGGACAGATTGTAAGGCAGAGGGAAATAGGTTCTAGTGTGCTCATACACCTGTTCGTGGATGCTAGAATCAGCATATATATTCTGAACCACAGCTTCCCCTCAATTAAACCTCAAAACGGCAAAAAAGTACAGATTGCAGCCTACACTCCAACCGCAAAAGTGAATAAAGCCAGAAGACTCTCATAAGGAAGAACAGGATATTGCAGAAGAGAAAAAAAGCAACCCCGCCTTCCCTCAAAAATAGAATCAAAGAAGGGGAGGGAAAGGGGGAGAAAGAGAAAAATTTACACAAATGAGAAAAACCAAAAGAAGAGTATGGGTCTCTCCCAGACCCCTGGGAGGGCAGACACTAAGAAAACTGACTTTGGAATGCAAACAATGAAGAGCCCCCAGAATGAAGGGTCTCAAACTACAAACTTAGATATCAAGCCATTAATGGAGAGATGAAAAAGAATTGAGGAGACACAAGAAGAAATAAGGAAGGAGCTGATATCTGACATAACAGTAATAAAGAATACTATGAATGAAATAAATAACAAACTGATAAGCATGGAAAGCAGAATTACCCAAGCAAAAGAAAGAATCTCAGAGATTGAGGACCAAAATATAGAACTAACCCAAACTCTTAAAAACACAGAAAAGAAGCTCAAGAAGACAGAACAAAACCTTCAAGAGATGAGCGATTACTTCAAGAGACTGAACCTAAGAGTAATTGGCCTTCCTGAGGCAGAAAGAGAGACCACACTGGAACAAACTTTCCATGAGATCATTCAAGAAAACTTCCCTTATCTAATCAATGATGCAAAAATTCAAACGCAAGAGATTCAGAGAACCCCTGCAAGACAACAAATGAGAAGACCAACTCCTAGACACATAATAATTCACCTAAACAAAGTAGGCATAAAAGAAAAAATCCTGAAGGCAGCAAGAGAAAAGGTCAGATCACCTACCATGGAAGACCAATCAGAATAGCAGCAGATTTATCTACAGAAACGCTGCAGGCTAGGAGAGCTTGGAGCCCTGTCTTCAAAGTCCTAAAAGATAAACAATTTCAATGAAGAATAACCTAACTGGCCAAGCTAAGCTTCATCAGTGAGGGAGAACTAAAATCTTTCCCAGATAACCAATCCCTAAAAATTTATGCTACCACCAAACAAAGTTAAGAAAGTACTAAACATAGAAGAACAGTTAAGAAAGTACTAAACATAGAAGAAAAGGTAAAAAGAACAATGTTTTTCACAAGAGTACAGGGAAAAGAATAAAATATACATGAACCAACCTCAAAACCAAAAGAAAACCAAAAAAAAAACTAAGTGGAAGAACAACAACTCTATAAGAACTCTATGATAGGAAGGAACTCTGACATTGCAATAATTAGCCTGAATGTGAATGGACTAACGCACCACTGAAAAGACATAGAATGGTAAAATGGATAAAATATCATCAGGCAACAATGTACCACCTACAAGAGACTCATCTCACTAGAAATAACATACACATACTCAAAGTAAGAGAATGGGAAACAAATTTTCAGGCGAATGGAACACAAAAGAAAGGAGGAGTCACAATTCTAATTTCAGACAAAATACCATTTAAGCTATGAAAAATTAAAAAAGATACAGAGGGCCACTACATAATGATAAAAG
>NW_007251430.1:112597-115054 GCF_000164805.1 Carlito syrichta | reverse complement strand
GATGAAGTCACATCTGATCCTGAAGAAAAACAAAAGATCATTAGAGACGACTATGTACACTTGTATGGAAACAAACTTGAAAACCTTAGGAAATGGAGGACTTTCTGACATCAAACAACCTGCCTAAGTTGAAACAAGAAGAAATTGAGACCCTAAATAGGCCAATAACTATCAAGGAAATTGACTACGTAATAAGAAAACTACCTACAAAAAAAAGCCCTGGTCCAGACGGCTTTCCAGCAGAATTCTACAAGACATTTAAAGAGGAGCTGATACCAATCCTACTGAAGACATTCCAGGCAATTGAAAAAGATGGAACTCTCCCCAGATCATTTTATGAAGCTAACATCACATTGATACCCAAGTTAGGTAAAGACCCAACAAAGAAAGAGAACTACAAGCCAATATCTTTGATCAACATAGATGCTTTAATTCTCAACAAGATCCTAGCAAACCAGATTCAACAACACATCTCAAAAATCATCCATCATGACCAAGTAGGCTTCATACCTGGGATGCAAGTCTGGTTCAACATTCATAAAACCATAAATGTAATTAAATACATCAACAGATGCCAAAACAAAAACCACATGATGATATCATTTGATGCAGAAAAAGTTTTTGATAAAATCCAGCACCCCTTCTTGATAAGAACCCTCGAACATCTAGGCATACAGGGAATATACCTCAAAATAGTAAAAGCCATCTACGAGAAACCCATAGCCAGCATACACCTAAATGGACAAAAATTGGAACCATTTCCCTGAAAACTGGAACAAGACAAGGATGCCCACCCTCACCCCTCCTGTTCAATATAGTATTGGAAGTCCTGGCTGGAGCAATCAGAGAAGAGAAGGCAATCAGCTGTATCCAAATAGGAAAAGAGGAAGTCAAGCTATCTCTCTTTGCAGATGACATAATCGTGTACCTTGAAAACCCAAGAGATTCTGTCAAAAACCTCCTGACACTGATAAAGGACTTTGGCAAAGTCTTGGGATATAAAATAAATGTACAAAAGACAATCTCATTTCTTATACCACTAATAAACAAACAGAAACCCAAATAAGAAGCACAATTCCATTCACAATAGCCACAAAAAAAGTGAATACCTTGGCATCTTCCTAACCAAAGACATGAAAGACCCTTACAATGAAAACTGCAGAACACCACTCAAAGAAATCAAAGATGACACAAACAACTGGAAAAATATCCCATGCTCATGGATTGGAAGAATCAGCATTGTGAAGATGTCCATCCTACCTAGGGCAATCTACAGATTTAATGCAATACCCATCAAATTACCAGCAACATTCTTCTCAGACCTAGAAAAAAGAATACAGGAATTCATATGGAAACACAAACGACCAAGAATAGCCAGAAAAATCATTGGCAAAAAGAAAAACAAAGCAGGCAGTATCACATTACCAGATTTCAAACTTTACTGTAGAGCTACAATAGTCAAAATAGCTTAGTATTCGTACAAAAACAGGAATATAGACCAATGGAATAGAATTGAGATTCCAGAAGCTAAACCTCAATTTCTCAACCAACTCATCTTCGACAAAGCCTCCACCACCACTGCGGAAAGGAGAATCTATTCAGTAAATAGTGCTGGGAAAAGTGGCTGACCACATGCAGAAGACTCAAACAAGACCCCTGTCTGTCCCCATACACAAAAATCAACTCTAAATGGATCAGAGACCTAAATGTAAAACCTCAAACCATAAGAACCTTAGAAAATGCAGGACATACCCACATGGAAATTGGAACTGGCATCCAATTCCTGAACAAAACCCGAAACCCACAGACCATGAGAGATAAGATAGACAAGTGGGAACTCATTAAACTGACAAACTCCTGCAAAGCCAAAGAAACCATCAAGAGAACAGGGAGACAGCCCGCAGACTGGGAAAAAGTGTTTGCCAACTCCAGGTCCGATAAAGGCTTAACATCTTGGAACTACAAGGAACGCAAACATGCTGAAAAGAAAAAAACAAACAACCCCATTATAAAATGGGCAAAAGATATGAAAAGACACTTCTCAAAGGAATACATCTGAGCAGCCAACAGACACATGAAGAAATGTTCAACTTCACTAATAATCAAGGAGATGCAAATTAAAACCACACTGAGATATCACCTAACTCCAGTCAGAATGGCCATTATCTATAACTCAAAAAATAACAGTTGCTGGAGAGGGGAGAGGGTGTGGGGAAAAGGGAACACTTCTACACTGTTGGTGGGAGTGCAAACTAGTGCAACCTCTGTGGAAAGCAGTGTGACGATCCCTAAAAGCTCTAAATATCGACCTTCCATATGACCCCGCAATCCCCGTACTGGGAATATACCCTGAAGAACTCAAATCACTCTATCAAAAAAATACCTTCAAATGAATGTTTATTGCAGCATTGTTCACAATAGCAAGAACCTGGAACCAACCATGCTGTCCATCAAAAG
>NW_007251430.1:93586-112372 GCF_000164805.1 Carlito syrichta | reverse complement strand
GGATGGGGAGACACCCCTTATTAACAAGGGTGCCTGAACGATGCACATTTGTACACCTAACCCTTAACTGTACCCCACAATTTTATAATAAAAAATATGTTTGAAAAAAAGTTACAATAATCAAAACAGCCTGGTATTGGTACAAGAACCAACATATAGGACAGTATAACAGGATAGAGATTTCAGAAGCAAAGCCTCAATTTCTCAACCAAATCATCTTCAATATAGCCTCTACCAGCAACCACTGGGGAGAGGAGAACCTATTCAGTAAATGGTGCTGGGAAACTGGGTGACCACATGCAGAAGATTAATGCTCTTAAAGATAAGCAATTCCAACCATGAATTTCCTACCCTGCCTAACTAAGCATCATTAGTGACAGATAATTAAAATCCTTCACAGACATCCAATCCCTAAGAGAATATGTTGCCTCCAGATCAACCCTTCTGGAAACAACTAAGAAGGTGCTGAACACAGAAAATATTAATTATAACAATAACAATAATAATAATTAATAATAATAATAAAGAATGATCATGCTCATCACAAAAGTACAGGCATACATGGAGTTAACAGAGCATACAGAGAATCCAAACAAATGAAAATATACACATATATAAGTGGAAAAGTTAAAAGGAAACATAGCAACCCCCTAAGAGTTCTATGACAGAGATAAATTCTCACATTTCAATAATCAACTTAAATGTGAAGGGACTAAATGTGCCACTGAAGAGATAAAGAGTGGCAAACTGAATATAAAAGCCTGATTCAGTAATCTTCTGCTTCCAGGAAACTCATATCACTGCAAAGGACACCCACAGACTCAAAGTAGAAGGCTGGAAAATTATCTTTCTGGTGAGCAGAAAACAGAAGCAGGCAGGAGTAGTTATTTTGATATCAGACAAAGCAGTCTTCAAGTCATCAAAAATTAAAAGAACACAGAGGACACTGCATAATAATAAAAGGCTCAATTCGCCAGCAAGAAATATCCATTCTAAACATATGTGCACCCAACACAGGAGCACCAAGATTTATAAAGAAACTGCTATGTTAACTAAAAGAGGATATTGACTCTCACACAATCATAGTTGTAGACCTAAATACCCCACTAACAGCTTTAGAAAGATTACTAGGGCAAAAAACTAACAGGAAGATATGAAACCTCAACTTGATGCTTAATCAAATGGACTTTATAGACTGTTTATAAGACACTTCATCCATTAACTACTAGTATACATTCTACTCATCATAATATGGAACATACTCCAACATTGATTACATTCTTGTTACAAGCATGAACAATTTCAAGAGATCAATAATATGCTGTATCTTTTCAGATCACAGTGGAATAAAAATAGATATTGCTACCAAGAAGATTCCTCCAAGGCACACAAAGACATGGATACTGAACAACATGTTGTTGAATGACTTCTGGGTCAAGACAGAAATAAAAAGATTCCTGGAAACAAATGAAAACAAAGACACATTTCATCAGAATCTCTGGGATGCCATGAAAACAGTGCTAAGAGGAAAAGTCAGAGCATTGCACATACACATGAAGAAAGCAAAAAGATCACAAGTAAACAGCCTAACATCACAACTAAGAGCCTGGAAAGAAAAGATGACCAAAATGCTAACTTCAGCAGAAGAATCCAGAATCCAGACAAGATAACATCAATTTCAGTACAGAGACGACAAAAATATCATGGACAGGATCAACAAGACAGAAAAACTCATTCTTTGAAAGAATAAATAAGATTGACAAACCCAGGCCCTAACTGACAAAAAAAAAAAGTGAGAAAGAGAAAGTCCAAATAAACACAATTAGAAACACAAAAGGCAACGTAGCAACTGACCCTGAAGAAATTCAAAAGATTACTAAACACACCTGTGTGCAAATGCAAATAAACTTGAAAACCTATAGGATATGGAGGACTTTCTGAAATTACACAATCTCGCAAGGTTGAACCAAGAAGAATTGAGGTGGGCACAGTGACTCACACTTGTAATCTTAGCCCTTTGGGAGGCGAAAGTGAGAGGATTGCCTGAGTCTAGGGATTCGAGACTAGCCTGGACAACATGGTGAGACTTTGCCTCTACAATAAATCGAAAAAAAATTGACTGGGCATGGTGGTACATGCCTGTAGTTCCAGCTACTTGAAGGGCTGAGATGGAAGGATCATCTGAGCCTAGCAAGTTGAGGCTGTAGTGATGGTGAGTATGCCACTGCACCCCAGCCTGGTGACAGAGTGAGTCTCCAACTCAAAAAAAAAAAAAAAAATAGAAGAAGAAATTGAAACTCTAAACAGACCATTACAAATCCAGGAAATTAACTCAGTCAAGAAATTAACTTAAGAAATACCCCCACTAAAAAAGTGACTTCCCACTGAATTCTACAAGACATAAAAGGAGGAGCTGATTCCAATCTTATTGAAAGTATTACAAGCAATTCAGAATGATAGACTTCTCCCCAAATAATTTTATGAAGCTAACACCATACTGATACCGAACCCTGGCAAAGACTCATCAAGGAAAAAGAATCACTGGCCAATCTCCTTGATGAACATGGATGCAAAAATTCTCAACAAGATTCTAGCAAATTGTATCCACAACACATCTTAAGGATCATCCACCATGAACATGTAAGCTTCATTGCTGGGATCCAGGGCTGACTTAACATTCACAAGACCATAAACATAATTCAGTACATTAACAGATGTAAAACCAAGAACCACATGATTATAACATTAGACGCAGAAAAAGCATTCAACAAAATCCAGTATCCCTTCTTAATAAAACCCTTGAGCACCTAGGCATAGAAGGAATACTCCTCAAAACAGTAAGAACCATCTATAGTAAACCTGCTGCCAACATTTTGCTCAGTGGGTAGAAGTTGGAAGCATTCTCCCAAGAACGAGAACAAGAGAGAGATGCCCACTCCTGTTCAACATTCTGCTGGAAGTCTTAGGGCAATCAGGCAAGAGAAGGAAATCAGGGGTATCCAAATAGGAAAAGAGAAAGTTATCACTTTTTTCCAGCAGATATGATGCTATAACTTGAAAAACCCAAAGGAGTCTGTCAAAAGTCTGTTTGCACTGATAAATGACTTTGTTAAAGTTTCAGAATACAAAGTCAACAGACAAAAGACAGTTACATTTCTATACACCAGCAATTAGCAGGCAGAGAACCAAATCAAAAGCACAATCCCATTCACAATAGCCAAAAAGTAAATAAATAAATGAATAACTTGGCATCCAATTAACCAGAAAAGCAAAAGACTTTTGCAGTGAGAACTACAAAACACTTATCAAAAAAAATTAAGGATGACACAAACAAATGGAAAAACATTCTATGCTAATAGATTGGAAGAATCAATATTGTTAGGATGTCTAGCCTACTCAATGCAATCTAGAAATTCAATGCAATACCTAACAAGTTACCAACATCATTCTTCTCAGACCAGGAAATAACAACACAGAAATTCATATGAAAACAAACAAGCAAAAAGTAACATGAATAACCAAAACAATCTTCCTCAAAAGTAGCAAAGTAGGAGGTATCACACTTTCAAACTGAAGATTTATTACAAGACTACAGTAACTAAAACATCCTGGTATTGGTATAAGAATAGGCAAACAGATGAATGGAACAGGACAGAGATTGCATAAGCAAAAACATGGTTTCTCAACCAACTTGCCTTTGACAAAGCCACCAACAACAATCACTAAAGAAAGGATGCTATATTTAGCAAATGATAGGAAAACTGACTGACCACATGCAGAGGAATGAAACTGGACCCTACCTATATACTATATACACAAGTTTACTCAAAATGGGTCAAAGACCTAAATGTAAAACCTCAAATTACTAAAATCCTGGAAGAAAACTTGGAAAACACCATTATGTACATCACAGCAGGCAATGAATTATTGACCAAGTCCCCAAAATTGAATGCCATAAAAGCTAAGATAGACAAGTTGGAACTCATCAAACTGAAAAACTTTTGCACTGCAAAACAAACCTTTAGGAAAGTAAAGAGACAACCCACAGAATGGGGGGAGAAAATACTTGCAAATTGCACCTGACAAGTCCTAACCTCCAGAATCTACAAGGAATGCAAACAAATTGAAAGGGAAAAAAACCCAAACAACCCCATTAAAAAGTGGGCAAAGGACATGAACTGACACTTCTCAAAAGAAGATATACACGCAGCCAAGAGAATTATGAAAACATGTTCAGCCTCACTAATCATCAGAGAAATGCAAATCAAATCAAAACTACAATGAGATACCACATAACTCTGATAAGGATGGCTACCATTAATAAGTCAAAAAACAATAACAGTTGGCACAGGTGTGGTGAAAAGAGAAAACTTCTATACTGTTGGTGGCAGCACAAGCTAGTTCAACCTCTATGGAATGTGATGTGGCAATTCCTAAAAGAACTAAAAATACCTTCTAAATGATGTAGCAATCGCTCTCCCAGGATTATTCTATGAAAAAAGATAGCTGCACACTCATGTTTATTGTTGCACTATTCACAATAGCAAAAACATGGAACCAATCCTACTGCCCATTGAAAGTGGACCGGATGCAGAAAAGGTGGTACTTATACATGATGGAGTATTGTACAGCCATAAAAAAGAACATGGACTTCGCAGCAAACTGGATGGAACTGGAGACCATCGTACTAAGTGATCTATCACAACAACAAAAAATGGAATACTGCACATTCTCACTCATAAGTGGACCCTGAACAATAGTCACATAAGCACAAGAAAGAGATGGGCAATCACTGGGCACTACTAAAGGGAAGGACAGAGGGAGGAAGGTAGGGGATAAGTGACAACACAAAAGGTACCTAGTCCACTACCGGGGCGAGTGAGGGCCAATTGGAAGCCCAAACTTCACCTGCATGCAGCCTAATTATGTAATTAATCCTCATTTGTACCCAACATCTCTACAATAAAATAAAATATAAATAAATAATTGTTTTGACCTTCTTAAAAAATATATTATATTATACTATGGCTTTTCTGCATGTATTTTGCACTTTACGTTTACGTTTTTAAAAATTGATGCAGTTGAGAATAAAGTCCCAGGTCAATGGGATGGGTGGAAAAATAGTTAATTAAGAATCAGTTAGAAAAGTAAAGATTTGGTCAATTGGGATTATTTATCCTAAGTACAAGATTCAAAAATATAACAAAGACATGAAATAATTGGAGCTATTAAATAGTCTTAGAAAGTTGTTAAATAAATGTTACGGTCTGTGAGGAAGATTTGGTTGAAATATTTATTTATTTATTTATTTAGAGTTCTTCACCATTTTTACTGCAAATACCTTTGGGACGTATAAATGGATTTTGGTTACATGGATACATTGTATAGTGACAAATAACTCTGAACTTTAAGTATAATCCCCCCACTCTCATGTACATATTGATCAACAGGTAATTTTTCATCCCTCCCCCTTCCCACCCTCCTCTTTCTGAGTCTCCAGTGTGCATTACACAACTCAATATGTCTTTGCAGATTCTTGGTTTAGCTTCCACTTTTTTTAAAACATATTTTGTATTATTAAATTGTGGGGTACAATTAAGGGCTACATATACATATGTACATCGCTCAGGCGCCCTTGTTGATAAGGGATGTCTCCCCGTCCCCAGTCACCAGACACATATTGATTCCTGTTAATCCCACCTCCCTTCCCCTCCCTACCCCACCCCCCATAGTTTCCCACCACTGTCAATCCTTTTCTTATAGTGTTATGATAGATGTTCAAGGTCCACTATATGAGTGAGAACATGTGATACTCAGATCTTTGTTTCTGTGAGTGATCACTCATTATTATAGACTCTAGTTCCATCCAGGTTGCTGCAAAATTCATGATTCTGTTCTTTTTTATGGCTGCATAGTATTCCATCGTGTATATGTACCTCATGGATCAGAGACCTAAATGTAAAACCTCAAACCATAAAAACCTTAGAAAATGCAGGACACACCCTTATGGAAATTGGAACTGGCATCCAATTCCTGAACAAAGCCCAAAACACATGGACTATAAGAGATAAGGTAGACAAGTGGGACCTCATCAAACTGATAAGCTTCTGCAAAGCCAGAGAAACCATCAAGAGAGCAGGGAGACAGCCCACAGACTGGGAAAAAGTATTTGCCAACTCCAGGTCTGACAAAGGCCTAACATCTTAGATCTACAAGGAACTCAAACGTGCTGAAAAGGAAAAAAACAAACAACCCCATTATAAAGTGGGTAAAAGATATGAACAGACACTTCTCAAGGGAAGACATCCGAGTCGCCAACAGACACATGAAGATATATTCAACCTCACTAATCAACAAGGAGATGCAAATTAAAACTACACCGAGTTACAACCTAACTCCAGTCAGAATGGCAATTATCAATAACTCAAAAAATAACAGATACTGGAGAGGATGCGGTGAAAAGAGAGCGCTACTACACTGTTGGTGGGAGTGTAAACTAGTGCAACCTCTTTTAGGAATAGCAGTGTGGCTATTCCTAAATAACAGTGTGGCTATTCCCAAAAGCTCTAAATATCGACCTCCCATATGACCCTGCAATCCCCCTACTGGGAATATACCCTGAAGAACTCAAATCACTCTATCAAAAAGATACCTGCACACGAATGTTTATCACAGCATTGTTCACAATAGCAAGAACCTGGAACCAACCATGCTGTCCATCAAAAGAGGACTGGATTAAAAAAATGTGGTACATACACATGATGGTTGAAATATTTTTAAAACATTGGAAAATTCTGACTTTGGGGTAGGGACGATGCTTTCACTAAAGGTGGTAAAGAATGAGTTTTTGACTCAGGCAAGAATTTTAAAATTTAATATTCTGTCTAAGAAACAAAAAGAAAGCAAACAAAATAATCATGTCTTGTTTTTAAAGTAATAAGCATATCCAGTTTTATCACTCTTTAGCACAGTGCTGCCAACTGTATAATTTTCTAGTTGATTTCCTTCTTTTCAGTCTTTCTAGAGTGTTTGACAGTTTTTAAATAATGTTATCAAAATTTGAGTGAAAATATAAAACAAAATGTGAATTGCACAAGTCAGTGGGGCTATATATGTTTAGGAATAGAGTACGGATTTAAATTTTTTGTAAAAGAATGCAATTACATTGTATTTACAAGTATTACAGAGATGCTACATGATAAGAGATATGACAGAAAAGCTGGTACATCAGAAATAATAGTAGGTGACATATTAGCAATATAACCAAGTGCCAACCAAAGTCTTTCACAGTTACTATGCCAAGACTAAAATAGAAATCAGACACATGTTTCTATCAGATGGGGTTCATTGGTAAGATGCAGCTGTTGCCTTCAGCACAGAAATTGAAGAGAAATAGATTCATACTTTAAGAGGTTACAGCATCTTCTGATAATCTAAATTCAGTTTACATTTTAGATAACACGAAGAACCAAATAATATAAAGTTAGGTGATTTCAAACACCTTGTCAAATTTTAGTGATTCTTGAAGCTTACATCAGAAATCACTACATAGGATTTCTATTCAATTCAATTAACTCCTAATATGTTCTGTGAAAAATATGGTAGTTACCTCCCAATATCAATTCTTCCCTTCTCGTTTAACAAAATAGCTTCAATTTATAATAAACTGGCTGACTCCCAGCTAAAATACTCTGTTTCCCAGCATTTCTGGCAGGTGTAGATACATGACTGACATTCGGTCAAAGGATTAAAATGAAGTATTGTTTACTTAAGAGAAGGGGAAACCTTCATCTCTTTTTTTTTCCTACTGCTACCTGGAACACACATGTGATAACCAGAGTTCCGATAGCTACCTAGCATTACTGGGGCACACCCTTAGGAATGACAAAATAATGAGATAAAAGGAACACTTGCTACTTTCAGCAACTAGTGGAGCTGCAAAATAAGTCCTGTCCTGTCTACTTCAAGAACTTTGAACATGAAAGAACAATCAACATTATTAGCCCACTGTTATTCAGAATAGAGAGATGTAATATACAGCCAAACCTAAGTCTGATATAAGTAGGTGCTAAATATAGAATGCGGCGTGTTCTCCCTGTTGCATGAGATACAAAAGAGAAATAAAACTCACCTTTGCCAAATGAAGGGAAACTAGAATTAAATATGATGAGTGGAAGCATAGGCATCTATCGTACTTTTCTGTAGTAAGTGAAAAACAATGCTTTGGTCAGAAGTGCAATTCGATCACATATCTCTGATTTAATTTAAAAAGGACAATTTAGATCCGGTGTTTGCAATCATTAAGAAGTCATATGAAGATTAAAACAACAATAAGTCAAGATATGATTGGTTAAAATATTTAGAACACCCTGTGAATACACTAGACACTTGAAGAATTAACTCAGATTATCACCTTCACTCATGAAATTTATTCTGGGAACTGAGCGATGTGAGGGTATCTGATCATTAGATTATTGAACAATCTAATGATCGTATAGAGATACGCCTAATCAGTTGTAGGTAACACAAAATAGCAAACCAGTCATGCTTCAATTCACATGATTATATAAATCTGTACTTAACACTCACTTAAAATAAGAATGCTGAGGACTAGAATTTCTTCACTGAAGTCACCACCAATATTGGAATAATTTTGGGTCTTCTGACTTCTGTTTATTGAGTAGCACCAAGAAAGCAGAAATTATATGACTTATAAGTCCTTTGTATAAGAAAAGATTCCATGTAACAAAGTTGCACTTCTTAAATTTATAAATAAATAAATAAATATGTCCTGGAGTTCTGAGAGTCAGGTATGTGTCTTCAGTCCTAAGAAAATAATCCCCACTGAATTTATTTTTCAATAAAATGTATATAATATTAGATGATATACACTGTTTTGTGGGTTTTAGATAAAAATTTTAGTTTGAGTGAAAATTTTGTAACTAAAGTGTTTTAAATCACCTTATGGTGAAAGAAACTTGGTTCCAATCAAATATTATATATCACATACAGGGAAAATAAGTTATTGTAAAAAAAATTTTGTTTAGGGCAAGTTCAACAGGTGTTCACTCCTCCAGACACCTTTAAACATGCAAACATCTAAGCGTATATACTCGTAGACGTAGGAATTACTCTTCAATCATTTGTTTTGGGCACCCATATTTTGTCTTGAAAATTACTCTAATTTGCCTCATTCTTTAAATCTGAAAAACATTTTTGTGAGTCCCTGGTTTTTGTGCCCACTATTGACTCAATGCTGCTGGTCTATTTTACAGTCACACATCCTGTGATGTGCTTTGATGGATAACTATAACAAAATTGAAGTTTTGAAAGTTCTGGACCCTAGGCCTCAAGGTACCTTGCAGCTTCTGCCTTCACTCTCTGACGACCGTGCTGTGAGGAGGAGTCAATCCAGACTCTCCATGGATGAACAACCGAGGCTTCCAAGCCAACAGTCTGCAACATATGCCAGATAGTTGAGTCCCACCATCTTAGACATTGTAGCCTAGCCGATACTCCAGTGGAATAAGAAAGCAAGAGACCGTATCATCAAAGGAATTGTACAGAATCATAATAGACTGAAATCGTAACAAGTAAACCTAGTGTATTAAGCGCCAAATGTTGGGCTGGCCTGTTGGGAAGCAATAGATAAGTGATACAATGTCTAATCACCCTCTATCCCGGTAGACTCTTGTATTGAAGACCTGGGTTAGGACCATATAATTTAGTCTTTACTTTTTTTCAAGTCTGTACTATTACAATACAACTTGAGGAATTTTTTTTAATCATCTTAATATTCTGTCTTTATGATAAAGGTATCTAATCTTTGCATTACTACATCCCTACCCTACCCAGGCCCTAGAATCTGCCCCACCAGACTTATCTATTGCTTACCTGCATATGAGGGATGTCACTGACCTGGTCCCCTCTGCCTTGTCACCAGAATGAAATCTTTAGGTGGCAGTCAGATTCACCTGGTAAGATCTCTCTTTAATTAATGAACAACAACAACAAACTGATTAATTCTGGATTTTAAAATAGCCATAGACAGATAAATAGATAGGAAAAAAACACATACCTTAAAGTGAAAAATCATTTATCAAATAGATAATGTAAGAATACGTACACTGTACAATGTAAATATACGGGCTGACATAACACAAAGCATAAAATCTTAACGTACAAACAACCTGTGGTTTGGAAGCTACCAAGCTTTCCTCATTTGGGTATTGGTGAGATCTTTAACCAGATGATCTCAAACAGTTTCTCCTCACTCAGACTGCTTTGAACTCCCTTCTTCTTATTACAAAGGTTTGGTTTTATCCTATAAACACTTTTTAATCTTCTAGTGCTCAGACTGATCTTCTGATTGCAAAACAGGTTTGGCCTATCTGTAGTTGCTCAATGTCTACTCTCAGCTTCACAGATATCATCGATCAAGATACCATAGCATAAACCATTTCTGAAGCTGAATACCAGTGAGTACATACACGTACTTACAATAAGTGCTTCTATAATGTGCTGGTATTTCTGCAAAATTTTTCCTTGAGAATGATATTCTTAAAGTGACTGATACAATTGTGACCCTAGAGATATTATAGTGTTTCTTCTTTTCTATAGGGAAAAATATATATGTAATCGTCTGAGTGTGGCATTGAAGATTCTCTCTTTTATTAGTAGGTCCTTTCTTCCTTAATTGTGTCTTTTTATTTAAAACGAAGTGCCCCAGATTTAGGTTCAAAGCATTCTACTAACTGCTTTAACATCTTGCTACATAATCATTTATGCTTGCTTACAGGTTATTTACAAAGTCTCCTAGCTGCTTTTTCTAATTAATTGTCCACTATTCCATATTAAGCTATTTAACCACTGTGGAGCCTTTGTAAATTCCAGTGTCCAGATAAGTGAAAATGAAGGCAATTTTTAATTGCTTTTATCTCCCATTTAGTAAATCCTTAAATATTGTCTCCTTTCATGGAATTTGGAGAATATGCTCCACTATATGTTACTAGAGAATCTTGTAGAACAATTTACATTTTATATAACTCTTCAGTCAAAATGAAATTCAAGTAGCATACAAAGTCCAAAAATACAATGATATTTTCATCAACATAATCCACATTTTACATGGTCAATAATAGGAAGACAAAAGCCTTTTCCTGCAAACCTCCTCTCTGCACATCTGGGCCAATTTATCAGTCAAAAGAAAGACTTGGTGCCTACTCCACGGTAATGTCATAGCAATTTTACATAAAGTCTGACATTGATTTTTTATGTTGTAATTTGTAACCCAGATTTAATCATTGGTCTCTGGACATTTTTCTGAGCCTAAGATTTCACCTTATTCTCAAGTTCTAGAAACTGGTCCTTCTTGGAATCCTGTGTTCTCTAAGGACTAAGTGCTGCTTTGCTCCTTTTAGTCTTTTCAGGGACTAGCGTAGGTGTCACAAACCCAAATTTCCCCAGAGACCAGGCAAGAAAACAGGAAGGAGCCTGGCAAGATGCAAGACACTAGAGAGTGTTGGGCTTGTATGTCCTAAATAAAAAGTACAGCTGCTTAGCTGTGACAGATTGTTGCCATATAAGAAAACTAAATCTGCTATTTTTTGGCCTTCCAATTATTTCAAGAGAAACCAGAAATCCATAATTTTTTTCTGTGAAAATTCCCAACTTTTAAAATGTTGGCAATTAATGCGATAATAAAAATTTTGTTTTGTCCAAAAGACAGACACACACAGACACACACACACACACACACACACACACACACACACACATTACTATACACAGAACATAGCCCTGGGGGCTCCATTTGCAAATTCTTATATGCATAAAAATATTAATAATAGAAATGTTTACGTTTCATAAATCTAGAGATATTTTCAAGATAGAAAAGAAATAGACTCTTTAAAAAAATGATTTAATATACTCTGAGGCAGCAGCATGGCCACCGGTGAGAAAAAACACTCTGGAAACACAATGCTTACAACTAAATTCTGGTTCTGCTACTTATCCCCTATGTGACTGCTTAAGGGAAAACTTTGCCAAACAGTGTTTTTCCTCTGTTACAACACCACAACGATCATCAACATAGAAGACGGCTGTGACCAGATGTGGGGGTTTCTCCCCACCATCAAGCAGGGTCTTTTAATTCAATTCCAACTCTACAGGAGACAGTGTTGGATCCCACAGGGTAGGGCTCAGTTCCACAGGACTGCCTCCTACACCCTACAGATATCAGTTGTAAGCCCAGGGCTCTGGAATTTCTGACCAACCAGCTTCAAGTTGGGGTTCCCATAAACCCCTCTTTAGGGGGTGGCACACACAATTCAGAGAAACACGTAACGCTAACTGTTTTATTATAAAGGACATCGTGAAGGATACAGATGAAGTGGCATGTAGGGTGAGATATGGGGGACGGGAATGGAACTTTTTCATGCCCTCTCTGGACATGGGACCCTCTAGGAACCTCCATGTGTTCAGCTATCAGAAGCTCCCCAACCCAGTCCTCCTGGGTTTTTATGGAAGCCTTATGACATCAGCATTCCTTCTCTCAGTGTATTGGGCAGGAACCTCTCTGGGGAGGGTCTTAAGACACACAATCAGAAAGGAAGGGGAGGGAAGATCAGAGTCCTGCCTTGAGGTAGGTGAAAGAAGGGCAGAAGAAGGTGGAGAGATTCTGTTTTTGAGGCCTGCCCCTGAGGCCTAACACACCCAATATTGTAACAAAAGACTGTAACAAAAGCAGTTGGGAGTTATGAATCAGGAACCCCAGACAAAACCATTGTCTATAACATAAAACCACAGTGACCACGGTCAAGTTATTTAAACTTTCTGTCCCTCAGTTTCTTTGTTTATAAAACTGGGATGATTATAAAAATAGTAGTAATTACTTCACAGGTACTATGTGTGTTTAATGAGCTAATTTTAATGAATCTCTTAGATCAGGTGACTGGAACATAATAAATGCTATATAGGTGTTTGTTGAATAAATACATTTCATGTAAGTGCATTTTCTTAGAACCATCTTTGAACCGAAAAGCTAAAATGAACAAAATTATCCTTGCTTAAGCAGCCTGGGAATTTCCACTGGGACCAGGTAAAACATGCAAGTCTATCCTCCCAGGTCATTGGGTGAAAACTTACAATACAAGAGGAACATCATGTCACAAAGAACTTCTGCAAGAAGGTTTAGAATTATTCCACTTTTTTCCCTTTGCTAAGATGGTGGTTGTGATTGTTCAGCCAGTAATGTCTTCTGCCCATCCAGGAAAAGTGTATTTAGCATGAAAGTGACTGGAATTATGTTATTACAATGACCTTTAAAATAAGCCAGAACCTTAAAATACCTAAAATAAGAAGAAAAATATATTCATGGAGGGGATTTTACTTTACTATCTCAGAAGCAACCAATTGTTTGATCTATGAAGTAATTGTGTCAATGGGTTAAAAGAAGTAAAGATTGTCTGTTTACCATTGTCTATATTGTCGATATAGTCACAACTGAAAAATAAGATAGGTGAGAGATGCGAATCCACAAAAGACAGAGAGGCCACCTATCACTTGCAGCACCATCATGAGAAGTTGTGAACAATGAAATGACTAATTCTTACAGTCTCTTTTCATTTCCTAAATTCATCCTTGATAAAATCAAGATGTGAAGTAACATAGATAAATTGAAAATAGAGATGATATCTAACTTTCATTGAATGTCACTGAAAAACATTTACTGAAAGTCTGTTTTATTATACATAGTTGTTAGGATTTGGCTAAGACTCAGTGGATTCTCAACTGGAGATTTTTCTACCCTGAGGGTATTTTGAATGTCACAATGGGTTGGGGAGGTGCTGATGGCATCTGGTAGGTAGAAAACATGAATGATGCCAATCATTTTACAATGCAGAGGACAGTCTCAAAACAAAAGAATTATTTGACCCCCAGGTGTCACTAGTGTTAGAGATGAGAAACACTGGAGTAGAGGGGTATGAGGCTTAATTTCTAGCTTGACCTAAGTTAAGAAACCAAAATTATCATTTTAGCAGAATTCCACTGCATAACAGTGATCATTTGTATTAAGCAGCCTGGTGTGATGCAAAGAACGTGATTTTTGTTTCAGAAAAAACTGATTAAATCTTGCCATCTCCACTGATTAACTATGCAAGCATGGGCTCATTTGTACCTAAGTCTCCTCATCCGTAAAATAGAATATTGATGGCATCTTCTTGTCAGAGGATTTGTGAGAAATAATAAGTTACTGTATGTAAAGCACCTAGAATGGTACCTGACTCGTGGGAAGCACGAGTGTATATATACACACATATATATATATGTTACCTAAACATAAGTGAATAATGAAGGAATAAAACAGATGTAAAATGCCTATCTTCCTATGTCAATTCCTCCTCTTTTAACCTTAGTGGTGAAACTGGAATTGTGACATTGATTCTAGTCTTTGCGAGGAGCATAATCAATTTAGAATATTGAATTTGTTATTTTTCAGTTCATTTCATTGTATTGCAGCATTGTTCATCTATGACCATGTGTATTTATCAAGTATCTACTATTTATGCAGCACTAAGTGATGCAAAGATGTATAACTTGATGTCTAGTTCTCATTCCTAGAGCTTTCCCTGGTTCAGAAATTCCTAATTGTTGAAAACTAATGTCTCTTTTACATAGAATAGTTCCTGCTTCTGTTTGCTTTATTTATGGTTCTAATTCAAATCAGGGTAAGACTTGATATCAAAGCTCTATACAATTACCTGTTGTATCTGCAAAGAATATATTTTTAGTGAAAAAGACCTTGGAATTCATGATGTTCCCAAAGATGTATGCATTTGTCAAATTGTTTTCTAAATTGGCTTGTTGTATTTTTCTGAAATCTCTTTTCTGTCTTTCACCTCTTCCAGATCTCTTCTCAACAAAGCTTTATTAGATACTTCAGAATACTTTCCCTTTTCTGAAGGCTGAAATAAGAATTTAAAATAATTAAAAATAACAATTAAAATTAAAAAATAAAGCACTCAGTCATCATGATGTTTTTGGTAGAGTCATATTTTCTATAATGGGGGCTTTAACATTTATTGAGAATAAAAAATCTGTTTACTCTGCTGGAGGAATAAGGCTTTTAAAAGATTGTTTTAGTTCTCTTTGTTTATAATGATTTGTTAGCTCTTGACTACAGAAATAATCTTGTTGTTTACATTAATCTATGGTGGCAGTATTAACTTCACATCATACATAAATATAATTATTGATCATTACCAGCTGTAATTCAGTGTTAGAATTACAGATTTACATAATTGTGCTATTAAGTATAAACTTGAACTTCATATCTGGGGTCACAAATAACTGGAGGCAATAGAAACAGAAAATTCTGATTATATGTCATTCATATTTTAATATACGCTGTTGCAATTTTGATCAGTGTTAATGTAAATATTTTTATGTACTTTACAGCAATGAGATGCTAATGGGTGGAAATTACAGCAATATTGATCTAGCTAATAAAATGTAATACATTAGTAAGAAAGGATATTTATTACATGCTTCAATTATTACTATACATCATCTGACTAAGGAACATGAGCTTTGTCACCAGTGAAAAAAAATTTTTTTGAACCAAACTCTGTAAGCTTCTCCCCACTCACAATCATGGTTTTTCCGCTTTGAGTCTTTTACATTAATGTGAATTTGCAAAGGGCAATACCATTTCTAAAACACACAAATATTCTCTTTTGATATAATTTTTGCATGGAAAACACTCTATAATATTCTTTAAGATGCTACAAATGTTTGCATTGTTTAAGTCTCAATAAATGTGTGTGTGTATATATATATATACAGTATATATATATATTTACTGTAATAAGGCTTAATTTAACCTTAGAATTCAATTATCTAAAATGTCTCTCAAACACACAAAAACAATACTTTGTAAGCAGAATTTCAAATGGAGCATTTTGGGCTATGATATTCAAAACTCAGTAGACTACACTAAATTGATATTTATTTATGGAGTTATTTTTTATTAACAAAATTAAAACTGAAAAGAAATGTTAATATTAGATAATTTGTTTTATGTTACTAATTCCTCTATTTTAGTGAATATTAAGAGATTGCCAGCTGGGCTCGGTGGCTCAGTCTATAATCCCGTGCCTTTGGGAGGCTGAGGTGAGTAGATTGCCTGAGCCCGCGGGTTCGAGACCCACCTGGAGAACTTGGCGAGACGTCATCTCCACAATAAATCAAAAATTAGCCGGGTGTGGTAGCGTGCACCTGTAGTTCCAGCTACTCGGAAGGCTGAGGCGGAAGGATCACCGGAGCCCAGCAGGTTGAGGCTGCGGTGGCTGGAGCGGCCACTGCACTCCAGTCTGGGCCACAGAGTGAGACTCCAACTCAAAAAAAAAAAAAAAAAGAGATTGCCATTTCTGTGGGTTAGAATTGATCAAATAAGCCATTGCATTTGGTCCAAACCATCTATCTCCCTATCTCCCTATCTATCCATCTATCTATCTATCTATCTATCTATCTACCTACCTAACTACCTATCTGTCTATTATCTATCTATATCATTCTATCTAAGTACTTTTTCCTTAAAGGTAGTACGTACTCATGTAAAAAAATTCCAAAATACACCAAAGGTAAAAATAAAACTCAAAATTCATCTGTCCATTTCTTCCTTATCCTCAATTTTTCTTCCCTAATTCCATTTTCAGTTATAATTTTAATTGTATAAATGGTGCTATACAATCAATTTTATTCTGTACCTTGCTATTTTTTAATCTTTTAAACATAACTTAAAAATTACCTTGTTGACCGTTTTACCGTGTGTAAAATTTAAAAATAAAGCACTCATTTCCGTGTGTAGTTTAGTAGTGTGCAATTTCCAGAACTCTTCATCTTGAAAAACTAAAGCTTTACACTCATTAAACAACAACATTTCGTTCATCCCTAGCCTCTACTTCATAGAAACCACCATTCCTCTTTCTGTTTCTATAAATTTGACTATTGTAGGTACTTCATGTAAATGGAATCACACAATACTTATCTTTTTGTAACTGGCTTATTTCACTTAACATAATGTCTTTAAGTTTCATCCATATCATAGCAGATACCAGAATGTCCTTCCTTTTTAAGGTGGAATCCTATTCTATTGTTTGTATATACCACATTTTCTCTATCCATTCATTAGTTGATGGACACTTGAGTTGCTTCCACCTTTTGGCTATTGTGAATAATGCTGCCAAAAATATGGGTGTACTATGAGACAGTTTTTTTTTTTTTTTTAATGAGTCAGAGTCACACTCTGTTACCCAGGCTGGAGTGCAGTGGCACACTCATGGCCATTGCAGCCTCAATCTGCTGGGCTCAGGTGATCCTTCCACCTCAGCCTTCCAAGTAACTGAAACCACAAGCATGTGCCACCACACCCGGCTAATTTTTTGATTTATTGTAGAGACAAGGTCTCGCCAAGTTGCCCAGGCTGGTCTTGAACAAGTGGGCTCAGGGAATCCTCCCACCTCTGCCTCCCAAAGTACTGGGATTACAACAGTGAGCCACCGCGCCTGGCAGAGACCCTGTTTTTAATGATTTTGGCCATGTACTCAGAAGTGGGATTGTTGGACATTGGGGTAATTCTGTTTTTAACACCTAATTTATTGAGATTTTATCATTAAAAAGGTGACAAATTTTGTTAAATTTTTTTTCTGCATTGAGATAATCGTGTAGTTTTGGCTTTCATTCTGTTACAGTTATGTGGTATATTGAGTTGGTTGATTTCCATATGTTGAACCAACTTACATTCCAAGAATAAATCCCACTTGGTTGTGGTGTTCAATCCTTATAATGTGCTGTTGAATTATCCTTAATAGTTTTGTGTTGAAGATGTTTGTATCAATATTCATCAAGGTTATTCATCTGTAGTTTTCTTTTATGTAGTGCCTTGTCTGGTTTTTTATGAGGATGATGCTGGCTTCATAAAATGAATTTGGATGTTTTCCCTCCTCTTCAACTTAAGAGTTTGAGGAGGACAACACTCAGTGGCATGACCTCATCCTACAATAAATCAAAAAAAAGTAGCCAGGCATGGTAGCATGCGCCTATAGTTCTGGCTACTTGGAAGGCTTGGAAGACTGAGGTGAAAGGACCGCTGGAGCCCAGCAGGTCAACGTTGGGGTGGCCATGAGCATGCCACTGACTCCAACTCAAAAAAAAAAAAAGAATTTGAGGGGAATTGATATTAATTATTCTTTAAATGTTCAGTAGAATTCAGCGGTGTAGCCACATGGTCCTGATCTTTCTTTGTTGAAAGGTTTTTAATTACTGGGTCAAGGTCCTTACTAGTTTATACATCTGTTCAGATTTTCTACTCCATTATTCAGTCTTGGTACCATATACTCCTTGCTTTTGAAAAAAAAAAAACTTTATGATATACCTTTAGAAAAATTCACATATCTGCTTAACTGTAATTTATTTCCCTGAGCCAATCCTTTGAATCCCCTTTCTTAAATCTTTACATGCATCTTTAGTTAGGTTTATTGAGGTATAGTTTGCATGCAAAAAAATCATTCTTAGCCAGGCTCAGTGGCTCAGCCTGTAATCCCGTGCCTTTGGGAGGCTGAGGTGAGTGGATTGCCTGAGCCCGCGGGTTCGAGACCCGCCTGGGCAGTGGGACCTCATCTCTACAATAAATCAAAAAATCAGTCGGGCGTGGTAGTGCATGCCTGTAATTCTAGCTACTTGGAAGGCTGAGGCGGAAGGATCGCTGGAGCCCAGCAGGTAAGG
>NW_007251430.1:93176-93536 GCF_000164805.1 Carlito syrichta | reverse complement strand
GCCTGCATAATCAACATTTGTATACCTAACCCTGAATTTTACCCCACATCTTTATAATAATAATAATAATAATAATAGGAAACCTGTCTCACTGCAAACAACACCTACAGGCTCAAGGGAAAGGGTTGGAGAAAGATCTTCCAGGAAAATGGAAAGCAAAAAGAGCATAGTAGTTATTCTGTTATCAGACAAAACAGAGTTCAAACCAATAACAGTTTAAAAAGGACACTACATAATGAAAAATATTCAACACACCAGCAAGAAATATTCATCTTAAATATATATGCACTCAAAACGGAAGCACTCAGATTTATAAAACACTTGCTACTTAAACTAAGAAAGGACACAGATACCCATACA
>NW_007251430.1:81488-93126 GCF_000164805.1 Carlito syrichta | reverse complement strand
CTGCGGTGGCCGGGAGCGGCCACTGCACTCCAGTCTGGGCGACAGAGTGAGACTCCAACTCAAAAAAAAAGAAAAAATAAATAAATAAATAAATAAAAATCATTCTTTGCAAACATACATTTTATTGAGCTATTGTAAATGCATACCATCCACATATACACCACCAAAATCAGAATATAGAATATTTCCCAAAAGATTCCTCTTGCCCCTTTTCAGTCATTTTCTTCTCCCAGGTAACCACTGATATGTTTTCTGTCTTTAGAGTATAGTCATTTCCAGAAAACCATGTAAATCAATTCAAATAGCATATGACTTTTTTGTTTGTTTGTTTTGCAAAATAGAAACTGATTTTTTTAGACATATTTTTTATTTTAAAATTGTGGGGTACAGTTAAGGGTTAGGTATACAAATATTCATTGTGCAGGTACCCTTGTTGATGAAGTGTGCCCCCTTTTCCCCAGACAGATATTGACTACCGTTAATCTCACCTCCCTGACCTATCCTCCATAGTTTCCCACCACTGTCCATCCTTTTCTTATAGTATTACCATAGATGTTCAAGGTCCACCTATGAGTGAGAACATGTAATACTCAGGTCTTTGTTTCTGTGAGAGGTCACTCAGTATTATAGACTCTAGTTCTATCCAGGTTGCTGCAAAATTCATGCTTTTGTTCTTTTTTATGGCCATGTAGTATTCCATCACGGCTTTTCATTTAGCAAAATGCTTTTGAGATTTAGTCATGATGTTGCATACATTGAATTTCTTTTTATTCCTGAATAATCCCATTGTATGGATGTGGCACAGTTTGCTTATCCTGATGGGCATTTGGATTTTTGTTCATTATAAATAAAACTCCTAATATCATTCACATACTGTCCCTGTGTGGACATGTGTTTTCATTTTTATCAGAAAAATACCTATGAATGGGGCCACAGGATCATATTTAATTTACGTTAAGCTCTGTAATAAACTACTTATTTGCTTTTTATAGTAGTAGCATTATCATCAGCAACATATGAGTGATCTTATTCGCCACATCCTCAACAACACTTGGTATGCTTTTTTTTTTTTGAGCATTTTAACTTTTTTTTTTTTTTTTTTTTTTGATGATAAGGTCTCACTTTGTCTCCCAGGCTGCAGTGGCACAATCATGGCTCACCTCACCCTCAAACTTCTGGGAGGAAGTGATTCCCATGTCTCAAGCTCCCAAGTAGTTGGGATGCAGGTATGTGCCACCACACCTGGCTTATCTTTCTATTCTTTTGTAGAGATGAGGTCTCTCTTTGTTGCCCAGGCTTGTCTCAAACTCCTGACCTCAAACAATTCACTCATCTCAGCCTCCCAAAGTGGTGTGATTACAGGTGTGAGCCACATCACCTGGCTGATATGTCTTTTATAATTTAAGTTTTTTCAGTCATTCTAATAGGTGTGAATGTTATCTCATTGGGGTTTTAACCATTTGAATTTCCCTAATAATAAATAATGTTAAGCATATTTTCTCTTGCTCATTTTTATTGATATATCTCTTGTTATAAAAATATTTGTTCAATTTTGCTTACCATGTTTAAATACAACTTTTATTTTCTATTACTGAGTTGCAAGGGTTCTTTATATATTAGACATACCAGTTCTTAATCAGATATATGTCTTGAAAATACATTCTTCATGCTTGTGACTTGCCTTATATTTTCTTTTCATAAAATTTTTGTTTTAAAGATGTGGGGTACAATTCAGGGTTAGGTATATAAATGTTCATTATGTAGGTACCCTTTTGATGAGGTGTGCCCCCTTGGCAGCTTCCTACTACTGTCAATCCCACTTGCTCCCCTGGCAGTTTCCCACTACTTCCAATTCGTTTCTTACAGTATTATTATAATTGTTCAAGTTTCGCTTATGAGTGAGAACATGTGGTACTCAGTTCTTTGTTTCTGTGATAGATCACTCAGTATTATAGACTCTGAGTCCTTCTTTATGACTACATAATATTCCGTGTATACGTACCACATTTTTTTAACCAGTTCTCTTTCAGTGGGCAGCATGGTTAATTCCATGTTTTTGCGATTGTGAATAATGCTGCAAAAACCACGCATGAGCAGGTATCTTTTTCCTAGAGGATTTGAGTTCTTCCAGGTATATTCCCAGTAGGGAGATTGTGGGGTTGCATGGAAGGTTAATTTTTAAATCTTTTAGGAATTGCCATACTGTTTTCCACAGAGGCAGTACTAGTTTACACTCCTATCAACAGTGTAGAAGTATTCCCTTTTCTCGGCATCCTCTACAGCATCTGTTGATTTTTGAGTTATTGATGATGACCTTCCTGACTGGAGTTAAGTGTTTTTCAGTGTGGTTTTAAATTTGCATTTCTTTGAGACTGAGCATTTTTTCATAATGCTACAATAACCAAAAACAGCCTAGTATTGGTACAAGAGCAGGCATATATACCAATGGAACAAGATAGAGATTCTGGAAGCAAAACCTAAATTTCTCAACCAACCACATCTTTGACAAGGCCTCCACCACCAACCACTGGGAAGAGAAGAATCTATTCAGTAAATGGTGCTGGGAAAACTGGCTGGCCTCATGTAGAAGATTAAAACAAGATGCCTACCTATCACCGTACACAAAAAATCAACTCTAAACTCTAAACCTCAAACTATAAGAACCTTAGAAAATACAAGAGACACCTTCATGGAAATTGGAACTGGCAACCAATTCCTGATCAAAACCCCAAGTGCCCATGCCTTAAGAGATAACACAAGTGGGACCTCATCAAACTCACAAGCTTCTACAAAGCCAAATAAACTATAAAGAGAGTGGGGAGACAGCCCACAGACTGGGAAAAAATATTTTCCAACTGTATATCTGACAAAGACTTAACATCTAGGATCGACAAGGAACTCAAACATGCCAAAAAGGAAAAACAAAACCAAAAACAATGCAGCCCTATTACAAAGTGGGCAAAAGATATGAATAGAATAGACACTTCTCAAAAGAAGCCATATGAGCAGGCTTATATTTTCTTAATAGAGGCTTTCAGGAAGCAGACTTTATTTTGTTTTGGTAAAGTCTAACTTACAATTTTTTTCCTGTATGTTTTATGCTTTTTGTGTCCTATATAAGAAGTATATACTAATGCAAGTCACACCAATTTTATCATATGTTTTCACCTAGAATATTTATAATTTTCTCTCATATTTAGATATATGATTCATTTTTAATTTTTAGATAGTATGAAGAAAGAATTAAGGTCTGGTTTTTTTTTTTCAACACAAGCATCCAATTTCCATCATACTATTTGGTGAAAGACTACCTTTCCCATTGAGTTATTGTACACCTTCACTGAAAAAATTAATTGAGCATATATGTTCTGATCCACCTATAAATTCTTTATTACTGAATCTTTATAGTAAGTCTTAAATCAGGTAGATAAATGTTCTTAATTATCAAAATTATTCATCTCTTAACGATGGAGATTGATATTGAGAAATGCATCCTTAAGAAACTTTGTTGTTGTATGAACATGATAGTGTACACTTATACAAAACTAGAAAGTATAGTTCACTACACACCAGAAGCTACTAACCTGTACTGAATACTATAGGCAATTGCAACACAATGGTAAGAAGTTGTGTATCTATACATATAAAAATATAGTAAAAATATAATATTACTTTATGTGAAGACTGTCGTGTATGTGGTCCATCATTGACCAAAATGTTGTTTTGTGGCTCAGGACTATACATTCATAAAATTTTAAAATTAAGCTGTCAGTTTCTGTAAAAATAAAGTATGTGTATTTTGAATCTGTAGATCAACCTGGAGTAGTTGAGGTTGTAACAATATTGAATATTGAATATTTTGATTCATAAACATGGATCCCTTTTCTTCCCTTTATGTGACGTTCATGCTTTGTCATGTATCAGTGGGGAGTTTGGGGCCATGAAAGTGTATTCTGTACCTCTGCCTAGTAGCAGCAAACACTTTATCCAGCATCAGTATAAACTGAGATGGGGCAGGGGATGGTGTTTCTAGTTTTCCCTTGGTAGATGCCTGGAGCTGAGTTTCAGGAAAGTTTTCTCCCTCACTCCCAGTAGCAGACAGATTTTACTTCTACTGCTACCTCAGCAGCCTGCTGACCTTTTCCTAGTGTGGGCAGTTATAGCTTTCTGTTCTACCCCAATGGCAGACAGTTAGTTTCATGTGATGAAGAGTATTCTGAGCAAGGAAGTTTTCCAGCTGTACCCCAATAGTCACTAGATATCTTTTGTCTCTTGCACCAGCTATCCTATAACTCCTGATTATCCCTAATATTTTTCATGAGTTCCCAGCAGAGGCTGTAAGTGAAAGTAGACTCGACTTAAGTTTGGGGCTCCATTCAGCCTTTTAAATTTTTATTGTTTCCTTATTGTCTGCATTTGTGATTGATGTCTCTTCCCCCCAAGTTTGGCAAAAGGTGAAAGAGTTTGTCAAGTCTTTCAGAAGAGGTCTTGCCACTCTTGGAATTTAGTTGTCATTGCTTGTGATTTCCCTCTTTAACAGACTCAAAAATACAACATGATTTTGTAGATTGCCCTGTTTTTCTCATTGTTGAGATAAAAGTACAGCCTTTTATATTCTAAGCAGAAATGAAGATAAGTTTGTTTTTTAAATTTCCTTTATTTCCCACCGCAGTTTCCATGAATATTTCTGCATATGAGTCTTGAAGTGATTGTGCTAACTTTTCTATATAATAGATGTTTAGCAATAGACAAACTTAGTTAAATAATATGTGAATTTTCAATTTTGATATACTTAGCCCAATTATGATTCAAAGAGTTAAGCAGGTTATACTCCCCTCAATAGTTTTTGAGATTGCTTATCTTTCTACCCTCACAATCATTGAATATAATCAAATTTTTCATTATTTGCTGACTATATATATCAAGAATCACATGCTGTTATTATTTTTATTTATTTAATTGTGACAAATGCTGAAACTGTTCTTTTATTGGCCATGTATACTTATTCTCTGTTTATATCTTCTTTCATTTATCTATAAAATGTTTTCTTATCAATTTATAAAGGATTTCAAAAGTTTTTAAAAATTGCTTACAGTGTATCTTCTCCTGTTTTTGATTGTTGATTTAGTAAAAAATAAATTATTTTCTTTATAGCTTGGACTTTTGAAACTTATTAGAAAGATTGTCCCCACTCAAGATAATACGTACATTTGCTCAATATTTCATGTAGAATTTATACTGTTTTCTTTTAAAATTTTGATGCAAAAATAAAATAATAAGATGACTTCATTTTGTCTCCATATAACAAACAAACTAACTTGAAACAATTGACTAAATATTAATCTTTCTCACAAGCAATTTGAATGTTGTCTTTTTTGTACATTTAATCTCTATATTTTGTTTGCCTATTTTTTTCTAAGGCCAGAGTTTTATTTACTGAGACTTTAGTACTTTTTTGGTTGTTTCTTTCTTTCTATTCTCACTTTTCATAATTTTCTTATATATTCTTTTATGTTTATTAATATATGTTCTAGCATTTTTATTAGTAAAAAAATCATTGATTTTTATTAGCATAACATTAAGTGTGTATATTAATTTCAAGATTATTGTCATTTTATAATAATTTCATTTTGCTATCCTTGAATAAGATAACGTTTCCACTTATTTAGGTCAGCTCATTTTAAATGAGTTCTTTATATCATGCATGTTGTTTATTAATTTTACTACTATTCTGTATTAGTCTGCTTAGGATAACATAATAGATGACTTAAACAATGTAAATATATTTTTTCATAGTTTGAAGGCTAGAAAGTCCAAGATTATGAATTTTGCAAGGTTCAGTTTCCAGTGAGGGCTTTCTTTATAACTTAAAAACTTCTTGCAGTGTCCTTGCATAGTAAAGACAGACAGCATGTTCTCTGTCATATTTTCTTATAAGAACACTAATTCTATAGAATTCTTTCTTACTCTAATTAGTGTCACATTGGGGTCAGAGCTTTAACATATGACTTAGGGGAACACAATCCAGTCCATAACATACTCATCTTTTATGTTATAATTATAACTGGGATATTTATTCCCATTTCATTTTTATAGAAAAATATAAACTTTTTGTATTGGTTTTGTAATATAGTGCTATAGTGTCTTTACGTTTCTAATTGCTTTGAGGTAAAAATACCTAGACTATTCTAGGTATAAAGTCATAAAATCTGAAAATAATATTTTTTCTTAGTCAATATTTTTACTTTATTTTTCTTGTCTAATTGCATTGCCCAGTGCTCCAAGAACATTGCTACAACACAATGATGGGAGTTGTTATGCTTATTTTTTTACATGAGAAGAAAATAAGATCCAGACAAATTATTCATCGTTTAAGAATGTATAAAGCTATTTATTTTCGATAAAGAAAAAATACTATGATATTGGATACAACTCATTAATGCTTTGTTGTTGAAGCGACAAAAGTTCATACTATACTTGGAAGATAGGAAAAATAATGAGTAGAAAGCATGTACACATATATTTTGATGATAGTTATAGGCAGAGGGTTTTAGACTTTTAGTTTATAACCAAATGTTTCAGAAACAAATATACTTTACAGAATGAGAAACACTAACGCAGTTCCCCCTCACTCATAGGACAGCAATATAGAAAATTCTTGGGTTAGATCTCTACTCAAAATTATTTTAGGCATAGTATTTTTTTTCCCCTTCTGCAATAATTACCTCAATTATTTTAACAAGTAAGAGGTAAAGGGAGAAAATCTTACTTGGGTGTTAAATCCTCCAATGTTGAATAGTTCTCCAGGTGGCCCTAGACCAACCAGTTCTCCCTCTTTTCTCACTTGTTGTTCTTTAGGAAGTGCTGGGAATGTAATATCCTGAGATAAGAGGGAGTTGGCCAGAACAGCCCAGGCTCTGTTACAGCTCCCACCCTAGAAATAAGATGACCTTCAATCCAGCACATTTTGTGATCCCAAGGTTTAAAACTAGAGTGGGCTACTTTCCTGTGTCCCTCAGCTTCAGTACACCTGGAGCATGCACAATTGAGACTCGATCTGCTCAGGACAGCTTTCCTGAGCCTTGTAGCACTAGCTTATAATGAATCCTAGGTTTATATTGTCCCTCGCTGCTTATCTGTGAATAATAAAGTTGCTTTATGTAACTTACTGAGTTGGGGGGGGAGTTCTATCTCACAAGACTCAGAAATTGATAACAGTACACTGCTTCACATACATTACTTACTCTACTCAGCATCAGTACTGTTCTTTACTAGCAACTTTTTTTTGTAAATGTGTCTATAATTTAACAAATAAATGACACTTAAGTCTTGCTATGTACCAGGCACTTGGAATAGGTATTAGGTATGCAAACAAAAGTAAAAAGTAGTCCATGAACAAGAGCAGTTGCTAGATCAGTGGGAGTAGCCATAATTGCAAGGAAAAACATGAAGAATGTATTAAATTTCTAATAGACTGTTAATAGACATAGTGAATACAAGGGGGGACCCTCTCCCAAAAGAAAATGGAGCTATTTCTTGGGGGGCAGGCACTTTGCAGACAGGTTTCCCCAGCTAGGTAAGTGTTCTAGGAACCCACTAGAGGCAGCATTCAACTTCAGTGAATTTTTTTTTTTAGAGATTCTTTCAACTTGTTTGCCCATTTCATGATGGGTGATTTACAAGTGCATTTGCACACACCCCCTGAGTGGTCAGCAGTTTTTGACCAAAAATGACATGACACTGTGTGCCCCACCCTCCCTATTCACCCAATCTTGCCCCAAGCGACCTTTATTTGTTTCCCCGATGAAAAAAGTCCTCAAAAGGAAATGTTTTGCCAATGTGGAATAGTTGAAACAAAAAAATGGCTGGAGCATTCAAAGTCATTAAAATACTATAAGAAAAAGATTGGCAGTAGTTGAAAACTGCAGGGGGTGGGGCAGGAAACTGGGGGTTGAGGGTGGAGCTGCACTTCATCAGCAAGGCTACCTGCATTATGAACATTTGTATACCTAACCCTGAATTGTGCCCCACATCTTCAATATACAAAATTTTTAAATTAAAAAAAAAAATTTTTGAGCAGTGGAAAAGCATCTCGATAGGAATATTGCATCAGTGAGTACTTTGAAGGTGAAGTTTCAACATGGAAGAATAAATACACAGTTTTTTACAAATAAATTCCAATGGTTTTTTTTTGGTCCCAATTTTGCATCTAAAATTTTTGAATTCAAATAAAGAGAAGTCTTAGTGTACCATAAAAACTTGGAACACCACTCAGTCTTTCTATAACTCAAAATCCTTTTTCCATAAAACAAGGTGACTTGTGAAATAGCCTGTAACGTGATTCAGTTTTCGATACGGTAGGTAATGTTTATCCATTTTCAAATTCTACCATTTGGTTTACCTTAGCCTGTGAATTTCAAGGTTGTCTGGTTGACTTTGCCTTGTTTTGCTTTTGTTAATGCTTATTTGATCACTTAATACACATAATTAGAGGAAGTAAAGGAATAATCCATTAAAGGGTAGAAAATGAGAAAAGTTTTTATTTTTGTTGTTGTTCGGTTTTCTTTTATTTGTTTTCTTGGTTATATTAATTAGGGCTTCCTTTGTAGAGTCAGTTAAAAATGGAAAAGGTATACTAACCTCACCTATCCCTGTTTTGTCATTCTCCTTTACCCCCAAACCAGTCAGTTGCCAGACAGGCATAATTAAAGTATTATTTGTTTTCTGGATTGTGTGGGTCTATTTTCTGTCTACTAATTCTTGAAAACCAATTGCCCATATACTCTAAGTTCTAATCTTGCCAAATATTTGCCAGGTTCCGGACTGTTGTATATATCCAAGTTTTTGTCTGCTAGACTTTCCCTGTTTAGTATGTTTTCTCCATATTAAACTCTTTCTTCAATCGTCCTCCATCCTCCAATTCCTTTGACTACCCTAAAGTTATTCTTTCTTGCTTGCAAATAAAACTTATTCATTTTGTGATATTAAATTCAAGTGCCACTTTGTCATTACCTTTTCCCGAGTATAATGTCCCTCGGCTAAATAAATGTTGACCTTCCTTTTCTTTCTGACTTACTTATTAGTATTCTCTCCCTCTTGTATCACAGTGCCTATAATATTTGTTTTACCCACTAGAATGTATACTACACTAAGGCAAAGAATTTTATTTCTTATGTCTATTTTTACATCCCCTAAAACTATGCCTGATAAGTAGCAAGTACCTAACAAATATTTGTTGGATATTGCTCTAATTTGTTTACATGTTTATATCCTCCTAAACTACAAGTCATTTGAGTACAGAAGCCTAATCGGAACACATAAATAAGTGATTAATTAATGCTTGTTGAAGTTTTTTTGCTTAAAATAATCTAAATAATCTAAAATTATTCTACAACATTTTGGAAACTCTAATTTGCATTGAGGTTATAAGCCAAGGTATTTCAATGAATGCTTAAGCCTCAGCCTTTAAAATGATCATTTTTCCCTTTCCTTGACATGGAACACTAGAAATGCTCCAGAAATGAACAGATTGTGCCTCCTTCTGATAATAGTAGCCTTGCAGAAGGCTACTCAATGCCCCATCAAGGTGCCATGTTCAGCAACTCAAACTCAAGGATACAATTGAAGTTTAGTATGGGAGTCAGACTACAATAAAACTAGAGAACTTTCTTTTTTTAACTTTCTTCTTCAGTCTACTAGCTTTCTGAAAATACAGAGATATGGAATAAAACCTCTACCTGGTGTATGGGGCTATTACCCAGCTATGTTGAGTCAAGAGAATATGACAGAAAAATAAATTGTTCTTGATTAAATGCCGCACTAGACATGCACAAGTAAAGCAAAAGGTTATACTTTTAACCTGATTTACTTGCTATGCCAATTGCTGTGTCCTTTGCATTTAAAGTTTCCTCATTTGTAAAAGGAGATAATGATGCAGACCTCTTCACAAGATCACTGTGTCACTTAACTAATTAATACTGTAATTATAAAGTACTTAGAAAATATAATGCGCTGTACAAATGCCAAGTGTTGTTATTAGAATCATTTGAGTGCTCGGCTCATCTAGATTTACTACTTTAGCAAGGCAAATAATTCTGAACAGTAAGAAAGCCTCAACTATACATACTAATTAATCTAATTTAAACATTTATTAAGTACTGTAAATATGCCTTGTTAAAATATGCATTTTAGTGAAGGCCACCATTAAAATCATGCTTCAGAAATTAAGTTGAGTTGCTTGAGGTCTGCATAAAAATGAATTCTGCTTTAGCCTTATTATAGAGAGAGTTTAGATCATATTTATCTTATAAATAATTTTTCAGTTGATTTGTTTGATTACGTGTTGATTTCCAGTTATTTAGCTAATATTAATTTTTAAAAGTGAGAATAAAAGGAAGGACATTGGCACACTCCCTTTGTCTCTGTAGTGAAATATCTGAAAAGAAACAATATATTTTTAACTGCCATGGTATTATTTTAGTCTAATATCCATTAGGGGACCTTTTCTGGAAAGGAAATGCCCTAGAGTGGAAGATGGAAGTTTGACATGTGCTTTAGAGAAAACTTGATTTTGGCAGTGAAAGTCACATTGTCTCTGTGGGTTAAATCTGCAGGTCCCTGAGTTGATAGAACATTAGCAAAACGTGATAGAATCTATGTGGGGATCCTTATTGCAATGGTACATCAAAAGGTGAAACACAATGACTAATTCTCCACTTGGAATAATTGATTCTATAAGGGCTGTTTTTACTTAATTGGATTCACTATTTTAAAAAAAAGATTAACTAGTTCCAGGTAACAGTATTTTACTCACTACAGTCAAAAGCTGAATTCTGTATTCTTCTGCACCTTGTAAGGGTTCCCCTTCTGTTAGAGACATGAAGACATACACTGACAGCTTTAAATAATAATAATAATAATATAAAAATAAATGACTTGAGGCTTTTTGCCTTACCTTATACTCACAAATATCATTAATGAGACTTCCATTAAACTTCTAATTACTCTACATTTCCTAAACAAGATTAAACAACCGCCCACACAATTTTTCCATTGGAAACTATAAATAGGCCAATAAATGAAGCCATCTGTCCACCTACTGATTCTTTTCTAGCAAATACTCTCCTGTCACATAACAATGTGCTTACACAATTGACCACCCACTGGAAATGGCTGTCCATCTTAGCTGTAAAGTAGACTTGTGACTAGAGGCATCAGAATACACATCTGAAAAGCAAACTTCAAGAAATAGAACCTTGATTATATTTACTTTTTTGTCTCTGAGTCACTGGAACTGTCAGGTAATTTCTAATTTCTGAACCATCACAATGAAAGCAAAGCAAATTCTGTCACCATTTTGTTTTACAAATGAAATATATTTTTGGAATTAAAAAGCAATGTACTAGAAAACATATTACAAAAATAAATTATATTTTAGGAAAATTAATTGTGGCTCCGAATAGAATAAACTTATTGATGCAATTCTCTTTGGAATATGTTATAGGCATGGTGAAAATAAAATGCTCGCCGGGCTCGGTGGCTCAGCCTGTAATCCCGCGCCTTTGGGAGGCTGAGGTGAGTGGATTACCTGAGCCCGCGGGTTCGAGACCCGCCTGGGCAACTTGGCGAGACCTCATCT
>NW_007251430.1:57404-81468 GCF_000164805.1 Carlito syrichta | reverse complement strand
CCCAGCAGGTCGAGGCTGCGGTGGCCCGGAAGCGGCCACTGCACTCCAGTCTGGGCGATAGAGTGAGACTCCAACTCAAAAAAAAAAAAAAGAAAAGAAAATGCTCTGAAACACATTTACATCTTTCTCTTTCCAGCCTTCCGTATCATATTATCTACTATTTAAGAATAAAAAGTTAAGACAAAGCATATTGCTCTTGAATCACTAACATAAGCAGAAACCATGGTCACCCATGCATTTTAAAGTAAGTTTTAAACTTAATTACAACACTGAGAACAGTAGCTAAGGATGTTGTCAAGTCCTAAAATCATTAGATTGCATTTTTGTGTCTTATTCAGTTTTTAAGCACAAACATATATACCAACCTCTTAGACCGCTCCAGCTACTTCACAGGGTCCTTTACACTATTTGGTTGGTCGTTCCATGGGCTTTTGGAAGGGAGTCTAAAGCCAAATCTGATTGAAGTTTCAGGATCATTTGCTGTATTGGAGAACTGATTTTAATCTTTGATGGACTTCTCTTATTTACTTTATTGTTTCTCAAAATATATGTATCACCCAATCCATCCCTGCGCCTCCCTTCCCATGCCAATTCCTTTTTGAAATGACCCAGAGTACAGGTAGTTGGTCTGATTCTGGAACTGACAGAAGTTGCTTTCCTCTTCTCTTTCATTATTTCTGATATCTTGGCTGGCATACTCACATTTTTATTACTGTTGTTATTCCAGAAAAGAAGTTTATCATTAGTGAATACTCTTTGTTAACACCACTACTTTACTAGTATGTGTTTCCTCCTTCCCACTTAGCCTCCTCGAAACTAATAAAATATATTGCACAACATTTGTAGGAGTGAGATTGTGTTCTATATGCTGAAATAGGGAAGAAATAATTAAAGAAGGCAGCAGCTATGGGCCGTTAGGTAACAAACTCAAAATACTTAAATGTAAAAAAAAAAAATGTAACTTATACTTACAGTTTAAAGACCAGAATCTAGTCTTGATTTTCACTTCTGGCACATTGGCAGGGCAGCCAAAAATCAAGTGATTCTAGGGTGGACATGGTGATATGTGCCTGTATTCCCACCTACTTGGGAGACTGAGGCATGAGGATCTCTAAAGCCCAAGATTTTAAAGGCCAACCTGGACAACAAAGCAAGATTCAGTCTCTTAAATTAAAAAAAAGAAACAAGAGGAAATTCCTCGGGGTCCCTTCCCACCGTGGGAGTTTTCTGTCCTCTCAATAAATCCTGCTTTCTCCAAAAAAAAATCAACTAATTCTGGAGGTTGATCCATAACTTCTCTAGGCCATTTCTAGGCCTGGTCCAAATTACTCTTAATTACTCCTACCTCTGTAAATTTCAGGAAAGTTCATAGCAGGTGATAGGAGGGAAATGGCAATTTTTGAATGTGAGAAAGACTAAAAACGTCTCAAACTTCTAGAAATTTACTTAGTGAAGCTAAGCTAGTAGAATTTTCTGTACATGATGATCACTCTTCAAAATAAAATATTGTAAAACTGTAAAGAAGGAGAAATCAGTCTAATGGTTTCTCTTTATCTTTTACACAGAGTGAACTACAAACATCAAATACTGAACAGAACTTTGATTTTTCAAAAGTACATCAGAAGCCTGTGAAAATCATGGAAGGGATGCCAAAATGTCCTTGGGCAAACTCCTTTTAGACTACTGACACAGGCTGATACTACTTAAGACACAACCAACTCTTAAATTTCAAGGATATGCTTTTCCTCCAGGCCTGTTTTTTGTAAGAGAAAGATAACCGCTGCCTTTTGCATGGCTTTTGCTTTGACTTTGTGGCCTTCTTGTTCTCAATGAAAAGTGTGAAAATGTAAAAACATCCTTTTCTTCCTCCTTGTATGCGCTCCTGCAAAATCTACCAAATTCAATTTGTTATTCACTCTTCAAAAATCAGCAGGAATGATTCAAACTTCTGTATCTATTCTTGCTTTTAGAACTTAGATGCAGACTGGAAAGAATGTAAAAATGTTGGTGATACAATTCAAAGAACTATATCTCAAGGAAATTAATTTCAGAAAGTATATCTAAAGTACTTATGTGTGAAACATGTTAGGGAATATACCCAATTATACTAGTCAAGGGCTATAAGCATTTTAGGATCAGTCCGTCCCATTGCCATGACAAGCAGACATGATTCATCTTCAACATGGGCTGCCGTCTAGTCTACATAATGAGATATTTATACCATTCAAAATAGGTTCCATGAAAGTAATGAAATATATAGTAGTAATAACAACAGCAATAACAATAGTATTTTATTCAACATATGATTTTGTCTCATTTCCCAACAATCTTGTGTGTTAATTGCTGTTATATTTTTAGAAGAAGAAATACAATTTTAATTTTGAAATAAAATAAGAAAACAGGTTCAGGGAAATTAATAAGCTGAAGTCATATACAAAATAGCAAAACCAGTTTTCAGACTCACATCCTGTGTCTTCAGTTTTCTAGTTTGTGCCACGCCATCATTCTCTTCTATGCTTCTAGCTTAATAAAGAATGCTTTGGTGTTTTGTAGTGATAGAGAACTCGGTGTCTCTTGATATCAGCATCATTTATTTAGTAAATTTACCTGAGAAAAATTATTTGCTAGGTATGGACAAAAATCTAAACAGTTTATCAACATTAAATTAATTCAATATTTATTGTGCGCTTGTTGACTTTGCATGACATTGTACACTGAATTTTGGATTATAAAAAATTGCAAAGAGCATTAAAGGTGTAAAAGCTCAAGATGTAGACTTGGGATATTTATTGATAAATGATAATTAAATGTAAGCAGGCAGATAACATCTCCAAGAGAGAGCATGTAGCAGAAAAGCAAAGAGGACAAACACTTTGAGAAACCACAGATAGTGAACAAAGGAAGAAGAGAAGCCAAGGATAGGAAGGAGCTAATAAATCAGTCAACCAAACTTTATTGGTATTTCTATGTATAAGTAGCTGAGCAAGATACTAAGAGGAATACAAAGCAATAAAAGTCACAGTCAGCTGTGATTCAATGTCTAGTAGAAATTAACATCTATAATTGAAAATACTATTGAAAATATTAAGGGAAAATAAGCTTTTAAAAAGTAATTATAAAATATGTGTGCAGATCAATAAATATATCTAGAGCAGTGGTTCTCATACATGCACAAGAGTTTAAATAAGCGAGGGCACTTAAAATAAATTTTCTTAAGCTCCAATTCAGATTTATAGAATCCAAGTATCTTACAGATTTTACCCCTTCCTCCCTTCTCTCCCCTCCCCTCCTCTTTCCTTCCCTTTCCCTTTTTCTCCTTTTTCCTTTCCCATGTAATTTTAATGATCAGACAAGTTTGGGAACTGTCCAAATTTGTAATTTGGGCATTTCTGATATTTGCATATCTGATCAATGTTTCTATCTAATCTATATAGATACATATCTCAACAGGATAGAATATAAAATATTTTTATATTACCTACCATATTCAGTATAGCTTCATGTAAGAAATTAAATTTAATAGTTCTGGAACATAATTGCTGGGAAAATATCAAAATGGGCTTAAGTAGAGGAAAAGTAAAGAAAGTTTTATAAATATGAGTATGTCATTAGATTTCCAGTGTTCAATTCACTGTTGATGGCCTGCTATTTAGTGATTTCCCAAAGGAGAAAAACAGATGACAGACTGATAGTTTGACAAAACAATGATTATGCATCCAAACACAGAAGATGGGTTATTTGTATGTGATCGCTCAATGTTCTGATACTTGAGGAAGAAATTAAAGTTTCCAGAATAACTTCCCTTTATCTAAAAGTATTTAGGAAACACGATTGTTGTTTTAGTTTAAAGTAATTTTACCAGTGTTTCAGGTTCAAATATTTTTAGACATTTTCTGATAATATTGAATATCTACATCACAAAATATCAGTGTGAGACCTATGTAGAACTCCAAGAACTTTGGATGAGTATAATTGTGCAGAAAACTTGACTTGTAATACAATTTTCAAATAGTATCTCTATAAAGTATCAGATAAAGTAAAAGACAAACAACTTCTTTACCTAGTCTTGCTTTTATAAATTGTATAAAGACTGGAAAAAAATATATAAATGTTGATCATACAATTCAGAAAACTATCTCAAGATTACTTTTTTAATTCAAAAAATATTACTTTTTTAATTCAAAAAATATAGCTATGCTTGTTGGAGAATATCAAGTAAAATCCTGCTAAAATGAAAACAAACAAACAAATAAAAAGAAAGTAAAAGTAGACAGATTTACCATAACTAATGCTGGTAAAATGGATTGAGTAATATTGTAATTTTGGGAAGAACGTTCATGAATCATGGAATGTTTAAGATGGAAACATTATTCAGCAAGAATCTGGTTCTTTTAAAAAAAAACATAAACTTGAGCATTAAAAAAGGCTATTCTATAAATCCCAATTGGTTAATTGGCTATGCTTCAAGAATGTATTTATTATTTTTATGGAAAATTCACATCCAAGAATGTTGACTGTATATAAGAAAGAGAGGACTATTAAGTAGAACAATTATTTAGTAGATAGGGAAACAATGAGAAAATAATTCTATTCTATTTCAACCTTCAAAAAGTCAAGTTCCCAAAGAATTTTTTAACCAAATACCTTTAAATTGGATTAAGTAGACTTAATCACTATGGTGATTATTAGAGTTAAAAGTCTATAGTGATTATTAGAGTTAAAAGTCTACTAGCTGTTCTTTCCCCAAATAAACTGAAGATCTGAAAGTAAAATATGGCCAAGTGGAAAGCTGGCCTTTTTTGTCTAGGCTTGGGCCATAAGTGTCCTGTGTTTAAGCCTTAAAGAAACAAGGAAAGATAGTCTTTCTCTACTATAGCCACCCTTATCTCATATTCTGATGAAACGAAACAAATAGTAACCTTCCTCTGGAGACTCATTAAATAGAAAGCTCCAAAGTTCTTTCTATGCCATTCTTTTGTTGTTTCCGGGTTAGCCTTATTTGTGTTTGTTTTAAAGCAAGATGACTACGAGAATACAAACGTCATTCATGATAAATTCCTGCCGGAAGCACTGGTATATTCCCTTGAAGCTGCTTTAACCTTGCCTCATTAGGTGACAGTCCCTCCAGAATCCCTTTTCTATGCCTCCAACTTTTTTAGTTAGATGAGAACCAATAAACTTTACTAGTTCAGAAATTATCTGAACAAAAAAAAACAAAATCCTGATTTCAAAAAATTAAATACTGGATTATATAATGCTACATGCAGCAATATAAACAAACAAAAATTACAGCGAGAGAATTCACAGTGGGATACGGTAAGTCTTGTGGTAGATCATTTTCCGATTACACGAAGATATAATTTTTATTCATTGTTTTCTTAATTTTGTTACCCTGTTCTGCTTATAAAGGTGAAACTTGAAAAAATATATTTTTAATTGAAGTCACAAAAATACTCACACTTTTCTTCCCAGTGGTAATTCTAATATTAGCTTAATATTTAGCACAGCAATTCACACTTCATAAAATAAAATTTCCAGTCTGATAGGAACAATGCATTTTGAGTTTACATTGTGAGAGATTTAAATGTTTAACTCACAACTCAAAAGATTTAAAATGCAAAGTTAAATGCAATAGCTCATAGAGAAAGGTGAAAAGTTCCCCAGAACTTAAACCATAGAAAGCATAGAAATTTAAATTTACATATTTAGGAATGAAACATCTAGATATATGTACTAGAAGAAATGTAAATAATTCTAGCAAGTTTTAATTATTGGTCAATAAAATGAATTTGATTTCATAAATTAAAACAAAAATGTAACAGATTAAATAGATGCTGCATAAGTGAGTCTATGTTCACTCTCATAAAACATGAATATAATACTATTTCCTATTTCAGAAGTAATTTTCATATAGAATTATACATTGCTAAATTCAATTATCAGAGTTTTTGTGGTGGCTGTTTTGATTGCTTGTTTTGTTTTATTTTGTTTTGCTTGGCACTAAGGTCAAAATATTGGATTATGTTGAATCGAAAACATCTGGAGTCCGGCTCGGTGGCTCAGCCTGTAATCCCGCACTTTGAGAGGCCAAAGTGAGTGGATTGCCTGAGTCCGCGGGTTCAAGACCCGTCTGGGCAACTTGGTGAGACCTCATCTCTACAATAAATCAAAAAACTAGCCGGGTGTGGTAGTGCGCGTCTGTAGTTCCAGCTATTTGGAAGAATCGCCAGAGCCCAGCAGGTCGAGGCTGTGGTGGCCGAGAACGTGCCACTGCACTCCAGTCTGGGTGATAGAGTGAGACTCCAACTCAAAAAAAAAAGAAAAGAAAAGAAAACTTCTAGATACACATTATTATTACGTTTAGAAATTTAAATTAATATTTTATACTAGTCTAGATAAAATAATAACATATTTTCTCATTATTATTAAATCAAAAATTTATATTTGTGAGCAAATTAAAATCATATTACAAAATTCAGAAAATTTATTTTCTGTAAGATTATCCTAAAAGTTTTGATGCAATAGAGTTAGAATTTAAAATGTAGAGTTAAATTTATGACATTGATTGGTCATATAAGTTAAATACAAAATAGAGATTAAATTTCTTCCATTTCTATTATCTTCATACTGCACATTATTTTACAAAAATTTAGCTCTCAAAAATATTTGTGAAATTAAATAATTCTCTATTAATATAATACTTGATACTTGAAGTGATATCGTTTCTTATGCAATTTCTAAAAGATTTTCAAGTTGAGCTCAAATATTTTCATTGTGTTGATTTTTTTTCCCACCAATAGTGTGAAAAATCCCTAACAAAATTTTATGAACTCAATTAAGGATTAAAAAAATTTCAGCAAGGCTGCAGCAAAATCAACAAAAATCATTAAGCCTGTTTTCCTTTGGCACACTTCCTCATTGTTGGTCCCTGCTTACTACCCCAGGATAACATAGCCCTTGTCACAATTATAGTTCACTGTAGCCTTGAACTCCTAGGCTCAGATCTTAACTGAGTGCCTAATATGTGCCAGGCACAGTGATGGTTGTAAAAGCTGCTAGCAGTAAGAAACGAGAAATAATGCCCAGGTATTTCCCTCAGGTAGTTAACTCTTCCATGGAGAGAAAGATGGACAATAAGCAAACAAGGAAATAAACATCCTAGATAATTGTTTACTCAGCCAAAGATTACCAGAAACACCTGCTATTGAGCAAATTTTGTCTATTACTTGCTCAAAGAAAGAAGAAGACACAGTTTAGGGAGTGTGCAGAATCCCAGTGAGAGTGTGTTAGAAAAAAACTGTTAGTAGATTTGTACTCTAGCTGGGTAACACTGAGGAGAGCTTAAGGGAGCAAAAGTTTGCTTTAGATTAGATGTTATCATAAAGCAGGACAAATTCTATATCCCTGGATATCTCAATTACTCTTACCTATAGAAAAGGCAGCTTGGGGCAAGGTTAAAACTGTAACTGGTTAAAAAAAAAAGTAGTAGTCATGCATTTAGTGAGAGGAGGATAGCTGTTATTTCATGGGTTGCACAGTGACCTTGTAGATGTGAATTTTCTATGAGTTTTTATGTCTAACAGAACAAAACGACTTATTTGTAAGAGTCAGAAAAGTTTGTAATAGTATTGAGGCTTAGGTCTGAGAGTCACAGAAGTTCACAAACATTAAGGGCTGCTTCTTTTTGTATTCTTCACAGAGGATTATTCAGAAAAAAAAGATACGATGATAAACGTCTCTAGGACTAATTTATATAATGTGAACACAGAAGACTCCTTTGTGAAAATAATGCTAAGCTAAGATCTGAGTGATAATGATTTGAAGTGTTCAGAAATGTGCCTACCAGACACAGGCAAACGCAAGGTCCTGGGAGAGAAAGGATTGGATATGCTTGAAAACCAGAAAGGAGGATGGTGTGCCTGGAAACAAAGTAGAAAGGAGAAAGTCATGTTACCAAAACCAGAGATGTTGGGCCATGTGGGATGTAGAAAGGGGTTTACATTGTTTTTTAAGAGCAATGAGAAGCATTAAAAGGCTGTAAGTGTGAGTGTATAGAATTACTAGTGAGTGACATCATGCTAGACCCAAATCCAGGCTTCATGTAATGCCCTAACCCATTCTAGGCCCAAATCTAGTGTTAGGGACTGAATTGTGTCACTACTAAATTAATATGCTGAAGTTCTTACCCTCAGTACATCAGAATGAAAATGTATTTGGAGATAGGGGCTTCAGAGAGATAATTAAGTAAAAATGAACCTTAATCCAATAAGACTGGTGTACTTACAAGAAAAGAAAATTAGAACAGACAGGTACAGAGAGAAGATCACATAAATACACAAGGAGAAGATGACCATCTACTTGCCAAAGAGAGAGTCCTCAAAGAAACCAAAAGTGCTGACACCTTGATCTCAGACTTTTAGCCTCCAGAGTTGTGAGAAAATGAATTTCTATTGTCTAAGCCATCCAATCTACAGTATTTTGTTATGGCAGCCCTAGCCAACTAACATACTGAGTCATAGAATTCTTTAATGCCCAAACTTATGAAATCAATGCTAAACTAGTGAATCGATAGCTATTCTTGCTTGAAAAACAAAAAGTATTAAAGTGGCACCAAAAAAATCACCTCTGTGGGCTTCAATTCTATAGAGAAGAGTTAGGACAAGAAAGTAACTGTAAGTCTTCTAACTCTAAAGAGACAGAATATATCAGAGGGACCACTGGAATCATACTTCTAAAAATACAACTCTGTATTTATATCGTATCACTCTTTCAAGGAATTCAAAACACTTCAAAGACATTTTCATATCAATTCTCATAGCACCCTGTGAAGGCAGGTAGGTGGGAAATATTATCATTCTTATTTGACATTTCTATACACCTACTCACTTGATGATAAGATCATTTTAACTGAATATATAATTTTTTCAGGGAAAAAAATACATGCCCGGGGGAGAAAAAAAGATGTTCACAAGAAAATAGTGTAATTTTGGTCTATAGTCACTATCATGTGTTGAATGACCTGATCATTTGGTAATATACATAACGACGCTTGAGATCTTAACTTAGATATTATTTCACCATCCTCTTTATATTTATTTGAAAAAGAGAAATACTAACAAAATGGAAGTAATATTTTTTAGGAATACCGAACTGAGAATAATTGGTCTATTTTATTCTCATATTTAAAAGATAGTGTCTATTGCATATTTAAGGAGAGTATTGAAATATTTTGAAGTCCAAAAAGATTTTAGATATCAATTATTTTTGCCTTTAAGTAAAGTATCAGTATTATGACGATTTGTAATAAGAAAGAGAGTTAGAAAAAGGCAGTTTTAAACAAAAAATGCAAGTTCAAACTTTCTAACATTGAAAAAAAAAAAAATCACTCCAATTCACAAGTCGAGGGAATAAGGACCAACATCTCAAACTTATTTTCCTTCTTTACTTTGACAACTTTATCTCATATCACTTGTTCTAATGCTTCCTATATCTCAGATTCATTGAACTTCATGCATTTATTTGTGTATTCATTCAGTAAATAGTGATTCAAGGCACGGAGTTAAAATACTGAATAAGACTAAATAAGGTCTTCATGAACTGTACCTATAATAGAGAAAGAAGTAAACAAATAAAATAGTTCAATATTGTTCTAGATGCATTCACGGTAATAAGCAGTGGTACAGATAGAGATGACTGGGCAGATAAAATCTTTTAAAAATTCGTGGTTGAGTAAAGCCTCTCTGAGAAGGTAAGTTATAAGATATAAACCAAATGAACCAGCTGTTTCAAGAGTTGAATTAACAGTTGTTGGCCCTACACCCATCAGATTCTAAGGATCTAATGCTGCAGTGACAAGCAGGTAATCAAGACTGTTAGAAAAGTAGGAGATTCCAGAGCAAAATGAAAATGTGAGACCCCTTGTTTAAAAATTATTAAGAATTTCAGGGTGGTGGCAGCAGAGCTTGAAAACAAACATGGGTCTGTCTAACAAGGCAGGTCATAGACTCATAAAGCCTGAAAAGCCTAGACTTTTTTTTTTTTTTTTTCATTTTTGAGTTGGAGTCTCACTCTGTCGCCCAGACTGGAGTGCAGTGGCCGCTCCCGGCCCCTGCAGCCTCGACCGGCTGGGCTCCGGCGATCCTTCCGCCTCAGCCTTCCCAGTAGCTGGAACGACAGGCGCGCACTACCACGCCCGGCTGATTTTTTGATTTATTGTAGAGATGAGGGCTCGCCAAATTGCCCAGGCGGGTCTCGAACCTGCGGGCTCAGGCAATCCACTCACCTCAGCCTCCCAAGGCGCAGGATTACAGGCTGAGTCACCGAGCCTGGCTAGCCTAGACTTATGTAGCCCAGAATTCTTTATGGGCTAGATCGTTGTAGGAGTGAGGATGTTAGTCTGGGGAATGAGTACTGCTTGGTAGGTCTGTGGGCTCCTGTAACGAATGACCTGGAAAACCAGGATTTCTACAGACTCGGGACAAGCAGGAGGTACCCTCAGTAGGACTAGAGAGGTAGACCAGTCTCAAGTCTGCGCCCCTTCCTTCAACTGCTGCTGTATCCATGGCACTGGAAGTAGTTTTGTAAAAGCACCACCTTCCTGCTTACCTAAAACTTTTAGCAAATCTGGAATAGACCCCATCCACCACCTGACTCCATCTGACTATGAGTTCCAAGGAGGCAAGGATTGAGTCTGACTCATATTTCTCCAGCTTTTAATCCATGGTAGATTTTCAATTATTCCCTGAATCACTCAATCAGTGATTTAATCAATAAATAATTTCACCATATGTTACAAATTTGTGGAAAAAATATAGCCGACATTGAAAATTTTTACATTATGAATTTTTGTATGAAAAATAGCTTATCAGAAGAGTGAATTCCAACTTGTCCCTTTTTTTAGGGAGTGGTTGCTTACTTTATGATAGTATATGAACAAATGTATTTGGGATCTTAAAAACAAATGCACCAAATATCAGACTGATTCTAAGTACCAAAAGCTTTAGTTCTTAATCCTCCTTATCTTAGTTATTTTCTGCCACAAATACAGCAGCTAGTAATTAATACAAGATTATTAAAATATTCCATAAGAACCTAAGAGCTATTAAAATATGATGACAGATTACCGACCCAATTTAACATTTTTTTATGTAATTAGTTAACCAGAGAAATGCAAGTCACTTCAACAACTGCTAAAAATTACATAGTGAGTCTGAAGAACGTCCCAAGTATTTTTCTCAAAAATTGCACAAATAATTTAGATTATTCATAGTTTGTATCTAAAGTGTTAGTCTTCAATAATATTATTAACACAGACTATCACATAGTTACCTTCAAGAAATTAGTCCTACATTGCCTTCAGTACAAGATACACAGAAAAGTAAATATGGTTTATCTAATATGTGGAATTCTGACTACTCACAGGTATTAGAAAGAGGGCTCAAGTTCAGGCAATAATTTAGTGCTGTGTTTCTCAAACTTATCTGTGAATACCACTTGGGGTTTTTATTTTTAAATATACAGATTACCAATCCTTTTCTTGGAGGTTCAAATGTAACATGTACAAGGTGACCAGGAAATATATTTTTGAAACAGTTACTTAAAATACTGCTTGAGGCCAGTCATGGTGGGGTGCACCTGTAGTCCCAGCAACTCAGGAAGCTGAGGTGAGAGGATTAATTGAGTTCAGGAGTAAGAGGCTACAGTGAGCTATGATGTACTATTGCACTCCAGCCTGGGTAACAGATTGAAACTGTAAAAAATTTATAGATAGGTAGATAGATAGATAGATAGATAGATAGATAGATAGATAGATAGATAGATAGATGATAGATAGAAAAACAGAAAAAACGTTTTGCTTATGACTGGTCAATTATGGGGAAAATTGAGCTAGTCATTTCAAAATTTCAAAACCCACAAAGCTGTTCAAAGGTTGAAAGAGAACTGATGTAAACACACAAGTCAAGCTGCTTCTGATTTGTCAAAGAGATTTAAAAAATATCCATTTAAAATCTAGAGAAAAACTTCTGGTTCTTTGATAAGATGACTTTACTAATAGTTATAATTAGTTTGTGTTCAGTAGTCTTCTTGTATTTTATAAGTTTTTCCTACATTGGGTCGAGAATTAACTGAGTCCAAATGTCTGTAAATGAGTGGATGAACTACAGTGTGTATTCAAAACTAAGTTATCTTGCCATACCAGACAGTATTCTCTGGACATGGAGGACTAAGATACCTAGACATGTACCTTCTAAACTATATGATAAAATAATTTGTCATTACTCAAAATATGCAGTTGGCATGGATACGTAGGCATAGGTCACTTTCCTCTTGCTTCCACAAATATATTCTAGCAACAATGTTTGTTTTCAAACCTTTTCTAACAACCTATATTATTCATTGAAGAAGAATCTGGTTCCTCATGGGATGTCTATGTATATGTGAAAGCTTCTAACAGAGTCATATTCTACCACACTTCCCTGAAACTTCCAGCATCCTGGATACCCCTAATGACAAGACTGAGAAGAACTATACAGTAAGAATAATTAATTTTCAAGTTATAGGCACCCATTTTCAATGGAAAAGGAGCCAGAATAAGCCCCCAAACTATAAGCTTCCTTCCTGTAATATTTTTTCAAGTGCTAGTTCAGGCACTAATCACAAAAACTTCATTAGGAAGATTCAACACGTCTTAATATTTTATTGAAAATGCTGACAGAAATTAAGTGGTTTGTCATGTAACAACTATTAGTGAATCTGGTATTTATGACTCAGAGGTCTTAGGTTTCCAGTATATTACTCAGCAACTACATACATTCTTTCTCTTTTTCATGTGTCTTTCACAAGCTGGTGTTATGACTGAACTCTGGTGAAATCAATGTATCTAACCTTTAAAGACTGATGATCTGATTTTTTTTCCCTCCCCGAATTTTTACCTTGAAAATATATAATACTATGGACTTCAGTCACATATTTTCTCCTTACTATATTAGGCTGATTTCTGCTCAGTCTATTTCTTGGTAATATTAATGGCATAAAATTATGACAGTCACTGCCATTTTTTTCCCTTAAAATGCAGATCGCCAGGTTTAGCTGTTGCAGATTGAATTTGAAAGAGAAGAGATTCAAGTGCTGTAATGCTGCCAGAAGACATATCTCCTTCACTGATTTAGAATCAGTGAAATGTGTGACAGGAAAGACTATGTTGGCAATAGGGCTTGATACATGTTTCAAGAGCAAAATCGAAACTATCCTCTCATGGCTTACAGCTATAGATCACTAAAAAGATCTTCTCGTAAGCAAAAGGCTTCAGGCCCTGCCTTCTCCCTTCATCCTTTCACAGAGTGGAAACATATATTTCAAAATTAGTTGTGTCAAATCTTTCACAATTCATTGCTGAAGTACAGGCCTAAAACTGTCTCTTATTGAAAAATATATTAATTATATTTCTGCTTTTTTATTATGTAAATTTAGAGTTCATGAAAGGAACCAGATGGACAGCTTTCAGAAATGAATCCTTCCTTTGATTAAAAGACAAGGAAGAAAGTTTCCACATGTCCCATCTCTGAAAAGCTTCCTCCTAAAACTTTTAACAGTGTTGAATTAATTGGAAATTCTGTTGTGTGTGTATGTGTGTGTTGGGGCGAGGAGATCATTATTATTATCAACAACAATCTTAAGTTTTCTTATAAGTATTATCTTGATTGGACTTTTGGACCTTTAAAGTGAAAACACTTTAAGTCATTAAATAGCATTTTGTATATCATGTGAACTTAAAAATTTATAAAAATTAACAGAGTATGACTTTAAAACTTCAAATGTAATCTTTCTTTTTTTTTTTTTTTTGAATTGGAGTCTCACTCTATCGCCCAGGCTGGAGAGCAGTGGTACACTCACTGCCACCACAGCCTCCACCTTCTGGGCTTAGGTGATACTTCTGCCTCAGCCTTCCAAGTAGCTGGAACTACAGGTGCGTGCTACCACACCCATCTTATTTTTTGACTGAGTGCAGAGATGAGGATGTTGCCCAGGCTGGTCTCAATGCCGAAGTTCAGGCAATCCTCTGGCCTCGGTCTCCAAAAGTGCTGGGACTACAGGCTGAGCCACCACGCCCAGTCAATCTTTCCTGTTCTGAAGTCTCTAACTCATCTTATTACATTGAATTCACTTTTTTCAATAATTTTAAACACTAATAACACATCTGACTACAAAGATTATATATTCATTATTTTTATTTCTTTTGTAAAATGAATATTTACTGAACATTTATTCTATGTGTTCAGAGTAAGATGTGAATGCAATGGTGAATAAAAATACACTAGTTATACTGTAAGGACATTGGCATTCTAGTAAAAAATATACAGACAAGTGAATACCAGAAAAAGTGCACAATTCTGAGATATCAAATTTAGAAGATACCTCATTTATATTTGGAGAGCAGAAAACACCAAAAGAGTAGATATGGGAATTAAGGATCTAGAAAGCAACTGGTTCAGTTAATCTGGTTCAAATAATGACTGATGGTGAGATCTGGGAATGGTTTTAAATGAGTTAGTGGAAGACATATCACATTAAAATTTAGAAATTCATAGCTTAGTTTTGATCATGAGGCTTTGGTGTTAAGAAATTACTTCTGGGGTATCTGAAAAAATTAATTAATTAATAAGTACATAAATAAGTGTATCATAAATAAGCTACAATAAAGAAACCTATCAAGGGGTTAAAAGGACAGACTCACCACCGTGCAGAATATGTCTTAACAATGTATTAATATTTAAAAGATTGCTAACATCCTGCAGTTCAACTGGAGCATGGTTTCTACTTCAGCTTCCTTCCTTTTCTGATCACATTGGCTTTGACACCCAATCTAACTCAGTAGACAACTATAAAATAAAACCAAAGACTAGGCTTAGATTCACATCTTGGCTTATTGATTTTTGCAGTAAAATAGATCTGCTGGCATTATAAATCCTATTTATCTCATTTGATAGAAGTTTTGTTGATTTTTCTGGTTAATTATTAAGATTAGTTGAATCTAATATGTTATGACAAATGTTTAATTGTCTATTTGGTTATATTTTGCTGCTGTCTTCCTCTAGAAACAGGAAACAAAAAGTTTCTACATGGCTATCACTATCCTTGGTTTATAGTAAAGCTCAAAAGCTTAATTCTCAAGCATTAGCTTTTAGCCCCAAACTAAAATATAATAAATTACACACTTGATATTACAGTGTTCAGTCTTAGTTTTATTCTTGAGTCTCTTTTTCTAAAATGATATAACTTTCATCAATAGTCATTTGAGATGTAACAGCATTAAAATATTTTCACATGTTAAAGAATTACTTTGCCTTCTAACACGATGTGGTTTTAATTCTGAAAAGAATTTCATAAAATTTTTCTTCAGTTGAATTGATTTTCATGGTATTAAGTATGGAAAACTGTGCTTCCTTTAGACTAATTTCATCAGCATCTTCTTGGAACTCTACGTCTCCTAAAATATTGCTTTTTTTCTGCAAATCCCTTCCCCTTTATCCAAACTCCTTCCAAGTAGAAAACAGTAGGAAGCACTGCTACCTTGTTCATCACCATATTCCCAACACTTACAATGACTGACTGATAATAAGTACTCATTATTTATTGATTATTTGAATGAATGATGGATTAGTGAATGAGTGAAGTATATGTAACTAAAAAGTGTACAGCTATTAGTCTGGGCTTTCATCATGAATAACACTAAAATGAAGGACTTTTTTGTTGTAATGTTGATTACAAACTCATATTTTTCATTGTGTTTTGACCTGTTAACAGTATGTCAAACATTCTAATTTGTTTTCCATAATGGTTCTATGAAAAATGCAGTCTACATCTCACCCCTTTTTATTAAACCTGAAACAAATCTGTAAAGTATATGATGTTCCAAGAGTACAAGATAGTTAAAGAAGTAGAGTGGGAAATCTTTGGAGTTTTTAGAGAGAGGAAGAGTAGTGGTTAAGAACTTGGACTTGAGAACAGACTGCTTGGAGTTAATCTTGGCTCTGCCTTTTACAAGTGTGAGCCCTTGAGCAAGTTACCTAATCTCTTGGTGCTTCAGTGGAGACATAATAGAGTTATTGTGAAGATCAAAGGAGTCAACATTTATAAATTGCTTAAAACAGTGTCCATCAACTAGAAAACACTCAGTAGATATCAGTGTTTACTATTTCTAGCCAAGGGCCTTCTCTACCTCAGGCTAAAAGGAAAGTGCTTTCTTCAAAAATTTTTAAATAATTGACCTTCAACTACGTGCACATATTCTATAACACACCTTGAAGCATGGCACCATGTGCATGCTCTCAATGCTATATTTAAGCACTATGATTCTATTCATTTATGTTATATTTATTGTTTTATTATAGCCTTTATAATTCATAGAGATTTGTACATTTTTATTTAACTTAAACTATCCTATTTAAGAAGGAGTGGTCAATAGAATTCATTCCAAATAAATAATGAGATATAGTCTTCTGAGGTGTAACAAAGAAACAAACAAAGGACAGTGCATCTCTTCCATTACTGCAAAGTATCAATCTATATCTGTAGGTATAAAGTTCATCTTTCAAATAGGAAAAATTATCCTAATCAACCGTTTTGTGATATTCAACAGTTGCAAAATTGTTTGTTAGGAATGAGAATACCATGCCAGAGATTTATAATAGACATATGTATTTTCTAAAAATTACCTGAAATTCATGTCTGTTACCACAGGAGTTGTATAGGCTGACTTCAAGCAAGGTTAGGAAAGGAATACGTTACTTAGTCACCATCACTAAGACTGAAGATTCATAAAGATACAAAGTAGAGTTGTATCTTTGTCACACTACTTATATCAAACTAAATGACAAATTATTAAAATATTTAAAATTAAAATTAAAATCAAAGAAGTAGTAAAAAAAATAGGTGAATGTTTTTTATAGTGTTAGAGAGGAGAGGGTTTCCTAAGCATAACACCAATAGAGAAAATATGATAGATTTGATTACATAAGAATGTAAATAATTTCTATCATTTTTAGTATTATTATAATTTTTTGAGTTGGTATCTCACTCTGTTGCCTAGGCTGGAGTGCAGTGGCATGAATATGACTCAGTGCAGCCTCGACCTCTGGACTCAGGCAATCCTCCTGCCTCAGCCTCCAGAATAACTGGGAATACAGGTGCACACCACACAACCATACCTGTCTAATTTTTAAAAATATTTGTAGAGACAAAATCTTGCTTTGTTGTCCAGGCTGGTCTTGAACTTTTGGACTCAAGTAATCCTCCCCTGTTGGTCTTCCAAAGTACTGAGATTACAGGCATGAGCCACCTTGCCTGCATTATAAACCTTTTATATCACAAACAAATATAACAATTTGAAATTGAAATTTTATAAACAGTATTTGCAAACACTGTGAAAGACAAATTATTCATAATGCTAATCAATAAGTAAATCTTATCAAGCAATATATTAAAAAACAAACAACTCAATTGAAAAAATGAGCAAGGTAAACAAACCATCACAGAAAAAAGAAAATACCAATAAGCATATAAGACATGAATTCTCAGATGTTTAACTCTCTATGTAAGTACTACAAATTAAATCATATAGGTACTACTGGTATAACTTTTTTTAAGATTAGCTTAATTAATAAGATTAACAATAATATCCATTTGCTTCTAAGAAAAAAGGTAAAGAGATGAAAGTATAAATTGATACAATGTTCCTTAGGGCCATCTGCTAATAGATGGAAAAAACAGATATAGATAGGTATAATACCTAATTTTATACTTGCATTCATACATAATTTTCCTTCTCTAACTCAGAATTTTGAGTTATATGAATTAAATTTATGTAAATAACTAAACCCCTGTGTACAAGTATGTGTGTGTGTATACACACACACAAGAATGTAAAAGATAAAAATCAGAAAAAAATAAGTTAAACATGGTATGGCTGTGCAATAGAATGTTATAGTTTATCAAAAATAGTGATGTAGACCAAGCACAGGGGCTCACACCTATAATTCCAATACTTTGTGGGGTTCAGGAGGGAGGATCACTTGAACCTAGAAGTTAAAATCCAGCCTAGACCACATAGCAGGACTTCATCTCTACAAAATATTTTAAAAATGTGTGACGCCTAGTGATACACCCAGCTACTTGAGAGTCTGAGGCAGAAGGATCACCTGAGCTCAAGAGGTCAAAGTTACAGTTAGCCATTATTGTACCACAGCACTCCAGCCTGGATGACAAAGTGATGTAAATTTTTAAAAAATGCTGTGCTGTAATACTAAACTAAAGTAGAAAATGTTCATTGTATATGCTTTATCTCTCTATATATGTACGTATATATATATAGATAGGCCATATATAGATTATGTCCTCTTAAATGCATTAGAGAAGGTTGAGAAAGTTTTATATCAACTGATATACTTTTAACAACTGTATTGAGTGAGGTTTTTTTTACATCATAAAAGTTGTTCATTTCAAGTATACAGTTCAATGGTTGTAGTCTCTTTACCAAGCAGTATACTCATCACTATAAACCCATTTATGAATACTTGCATACCTCCAATCAGCTTTCTCATGCCCATTTACACTTAATCCCTTTATCAATTCCCAGCTTGTAGAAACCACAAACCTACTTTCTGTCTCTACAAATCAGTCTGTTCTGAATATTTTATAAAAATGGAATCATGTATGATCCTACACCTTGAAAAATCTAAAAGAATCTGTCAAACCTGCTGACACTAATAAAGGACTTTGGCAAAGTCTCAGGGTACAAAATAGACGTGCAAAAGTCAGTTGCATTCCTATATAACAACAACAAGCAGGTAGAGACCCAAATAAAAAGCACAATCCCATTCACAATAGCCACCAAAAAAATAAAATACCTCGACATCTTCCTAACCAGAGAAGTGAAAGACCTTTACAATGAAAATTACAGAACACTGCTCAAAGAAATCCAAGAAGACACAAACAAATGGAAAAATATACCATGCTCATGGATAAGAATCACCATTGTTAAGATGTCCATCCTACCAAAGGCAATCTACAGATTCAATGCAATACCCCTTAAGTTACCAACATCATTATTCTCAGATCTGAAAATGACAATACAGAAATTCATATGGAAACATAAACAACCACGAATAGCCAAAACAATCCATAGCAAGAGAAACAAAGTAGAAGGTATCACACTTCCAGACTTCAAACTCTACTATAAACCTACAGTAATCAAAACAGCTTGATACTGGTATAAAAACAGGCACATAGCCAGGCTCGGTGGCTTGGCCTGTAATCCCACGCCTTTGGGAGGCTGAGGTGAGTGGATTGCCTGAGCCCACGGGTTCAAGACCCGCCTGGGCAGGTGAGACCTCATCTCTACAATAAATCAGAAAATCAGCCGTGTGTGGTAGCATGTGCCTGTAATTCCGGCTACTCAGAAGGCTGAGGCAGAAGGATCGCTGGAACCCAGCAGGTCGAGGCTGCAGTGGCCAGGAGCAGCCACTGCATTCCGTCTGGGCGACAGAGTGAGACTCCAACTCAAAATAAAAAAATAAAAATAAAAATAAAAGCAGGCACATAGACCAATAGAACAGGATAGAGATTCTGGAAGCAAAGCCTCAATTCCTCAACCAACTCATCTTTGACAAAGCGTCCAACAAGAACTACTGGGGAGAGGAAAACCTATTCAGTAAATGGTGCTGGGAAAACTGGCTGACCACATGCAGAAGCCTGAAACAGGACCCCTACCTATCACCATACACAAAAATTAATTCTAAATTGATCAAAGATCTAAACATAAAACCTCAAACTATAAAAATCTTAGAAAGTCCAGGAGACAGGGCGAACTGAAGATGGTTACGGTATAGATGGATCGTGAGACTCTCCGAACGTGAGTTCCCAAAAAGACCTTTACTTTTCTTCCTACACCCCCTGCCCACTGCCAGCTGCACTGGTACGAGGCCTGGGGACCTTTGGTCCCACGCAGGGCCAGATATTGCAGCCCGACTGCGACTGCTCCACTATATGTGATTCCAGCCGGCTGGAGAATCCAGAATCCTGAATCCCAGCTCCCTCCCTGGCTACATTGTCATGACCAGCACTCAGCACCAAGCTGCCGGTCACCCAGGGAGGCTTTGGGCGCCCGCCCCTCAGAGATGCCGGTCCCATTTCTGACTGAAGTGCCCTGTGAGGGACCCAGAGCCACCACTTGCCCTCTGGAGCTTTGGAGATCTGAAGCCCTGGGCCCACCCTGGCTGAGGCACTTAGCGTGTGACTGCAAGCCTGTGTAAGGGGGCAGAACCCCAAGCTGGTGTAAGGTGCCGATCAGAGGCTTCCAGCTCCAGAAGGGGGAGCACCTGACCCTCTCCTCCACACCAGCTTGCTGGTGGCACCCCGGATCCAGTGCCCAGCTGTGCAGCTGGTCCTGCCTAGAGACCCACAGGAGCATCCCTAAAAGTGAAAGTAAAACTATCACCTCCGCCATTTTCAAGGCATATTTACATCGCATCGCTCCGCTCACCTATCAGAGTCTCCACCTCGGTGCCCACGGTGATGTCATTAAACAGGAGACAGAGCCCCTCCCCTACACTGAATAGAGACCAGTGTCACAGATCTCCCAGGCAGCAGGCTAGCTACCTGCAACAAAAACAGAGGAGAGAGGCTGGAGATTAGAGCTCAAGGGACTTTATCCACTAAGGGGCAAGAGAAAAATCTACACAAATGAAGAAAAACCAAAAGAAGAATATGGGTCTCTCCCAGACTCCTGGGAGGGCAGACACTGAGAAAACTGACTTCGGAATGCAAACAATGAAGAGCCCCCAGAATGACTGGTCTCAGGCTACAAACCTAGATATCAAGACATTAATGGAGAGATTAAAAAGAATTGAGGAGACTCAAGAAGAAACTAGAAAGGAGTTGATATCTGAGATAACAGTAATAAAGAATACTGTGAATGAAATAAATAACAAACTGATAAGCATGGAAAGCAGAATTACCCAAGCAGAAGAAATAATTTCAGAGCTTGAGGACCAAAATATAGAACTAAACCAAACTCTCAAATACACAGAAAACAAGCTCAAAAAGACAGAACAAAACCTTCAAGAGATGAGCAATTACTTCAAGAGACAGATTCTAAGAGTAATTGGACTTCCTGAGGCAGAAAGAGAGACAGAGACCACACTGGAACAAACCTTCCATGAGATCATTCAAGAAAACTTCTCTTATCTAATCAATGATGCAAAAACGCAAAAACAAGAGATTCAGAGAACCCCTGCAAGACAACAAATAAGAAGACCAACTCCTAGATATATAGTAATTTGCCTAAACAAAGTAGGCATAAAAGAAAAAATCCTAAAGGCAGCAAGAGAAAAAGGCCAGATCACCTACCAGGGAAAACCAATTAGAATACCAGCAGATTTATCTACAGAAACCCTGCAGGCTAGAAGAGCTTTGGAGCCCTATCTTCAAAGTCCTAAAAGATAAACAATTTCAACCAAGAATAACCTACCCAGCCAGATTAAGCTTCATCAGCAAGGGAGAATTAAAATCTTTCCCAGATATCCAATCCCTAAGAACTTATGCTGCCACTAAACCACCTCTACATGAAACACTTAAGAAAGTACTAAACACAGAAGAAAAGGTAAAAAGAACAACGTTCTTCACAAGAGTACAGGAAAAAGAATAAAATACACATGAACCAACCCCCAAAATAAAAGACAATAAACCAAGTGGAAGAACAACTCTATAAAAACTCTATGATAGGGACGAACTCTCACATCTCAATAATTAGCCTAACCATGAATGGACTAAATGCACCACTGAAAAGACATAGAATGGCAAAATGGATAAAATATCACCAGGCAACAATATACTGCCTTCAAGAGACCCTACTCACTAGAAAGGACATGCACAGACTCAAAGTAAGAGGATGGGAAACAAATTTTCAAGTGAATGGAACACACAAAAAAGGAGGAGTTGCGATCCTAATTTCAGACAAAATACCATTTAAGCTATCAAAAATTAAAAGATACAGAGGGCCACTACATAATGATAAAAAGTTCACTCCATCAACAAGAAATATCTATCCTAAACATATATGCACCTAACATAGGTGCACCAACTTTTATAAAGCAACTCCTAGGAAAACTAAAGAAAGATATTGACTCAAACACCATCATAACTGGAGACTTTAACACCCCACTTACTACCCTAGACAGATCATCAGGACAAAAAATCAGCAATGAGATCCGGAACCTCAATGTGACTCTGGACCAAATGGACTTAATTGATACCTACAGAACACTCCATCCAAAGACCACAGAATACACATTCTACTCATCACCGCATGGAACGTATTCCAGGATAGACCAAATAATTGGCCATAAATCAAGCATAAACAAATTTAAAAGGACTGAAATTCTACCATGCACCTTCTTGGACCACAGTGGAATAAAAATAAACATTAACACCAACAAGGTCCCCCCAAAATCCACAAAGACATGGACACTAAACAGTATGATGCTAAACAACTCATGGGTCAGTGAAGAAATCAAAACAAAGATCAAAAGATACCTGGAAACAAGTGAAAATGAAGAAACATCTTACCAAAATCTCTGGGACGCCTTAAAAGCTGTAGTAAGAGGGGAATTTATATCCCTACAAACACACATGAAGAAAATGGAAGGAGCACAAATTAACAGCCCAGCAAGCAACCTAAGGAAGCTGGAAAAGCAAGACTACAAAAACCCTAATTTCAGCAGAAGAATCCAGATCACCAAAATAAAAGCCCAAATCCAGGACATAGAAGACAAAAAGACAATACAAAAAATCAATGAAACAAAAAGCTGGTTCTTCGAAAGGATAAACAAGATCAATGGTCCCCTAGCTAGACTGAACAAGAAAAAGAAATGAAAAAACCCCAATAAGTACAATCAGAACCACAAAAGATGAAGTCACATCTGACCCTGAAGAAATACAAAAGATCATCAGAGACTACTATGTACACTTGTATGGAAACAAACTTGAAAACCTCAATGAAATGGAGGACTTTCTGTCATCACACAACCTACCTAGGTTGAAACAAGAAGAAATTGAGACTCTAAATAGACCAATAACAATCAAGGAAATTGACTATACAACAAGAAAACTACCTACAAAAAAAGCCCTGGACCAGATAGCTTTCCAGCAGAATTCTACAAGACATTTAAGGAGGAACTGATTCCAATTCTACTGAAGCTATTTCAGGCGATTGAGAAAGATGGAACCCTCCCCAAATCATTTTATGAAGCTAACATCACATTGATACCCAAGCCAGGTAAAGATCCAACAAAAAAAGAGAACTACAGACCAATATCTTTGATGAACATAGACGTTAAAATTCTCAGCAAGATCCTAGCAACCGGATTCAATAACACATCTCAAAAATCATCCATTATGACCAAGTAGGCTTCATTCCTGGGATGCAGGGCTGGTTCAACATTCGTAAAACAATAAATGAAATTAAATATATCAACAGATGTCAAAACAAAAACCACATGATTTATATCATTAGATGTAGAAAAAGCTTTTGATAAAATCCAGCACCCCTTCTTGATAAAAACCCTTGAACATCTAGGCACACAGGGAACATACCTCAAAGTAGTAAAAGCCATCTACGAGAAACCCACAGCTAGCATACTCCTAAATGGACAAAAATTGGAACCATTTCCCCTGAAAACTGGAACAAGACAAGGATGCCCACTCTCACCCCTCCTGTTCAATATAGTACTGGAAGTCCTGGCTAGAGCAATCAGAGAAGAGAAGGCAGTCAGGGGTATCCAAATAGGAAAAGAGAAAGTCAAATTATCTTTCTTCGCAGATGACATGATCGGGTACCTTGAAAACCCAAGAATCTGTCAAAAACCTCCTTACACTGATAAAGGCCTTCGGCAAAGTCTCAGGATACAAAATATACAAGATTAATGTGCAAAAGACAATCGCATTTCTTTACACCAATAATAAACAAACAGAAACCCAAATAATAAGCACAATTCCATTCACAATAGCC
>NW_007251430.1:56549-57384 GCF_000164805.1 Carlito syrichta | reverse complement strand
GTAAAACCTCAAACCATAAGAACCTTAGAAAATGAAGGACACACCCTCATGGAAATTGGAACTGGCATCCAATTCCTGAACAAAACTCGAAACCCACAGGCTATAAGGGATAAGATAGACAAGTGGGACCTTATTAAACTGAGAAGCTTCTGCAAAGCCAAAGAAACCATCAAGAGAGCAGGGAGACAGCCTACAGACTGGGAAAAAGTATTTGCCAACTCTAGATCTGACAAAGGCTTAACATCTTGGATCTACAAGGAACTCAAACATGCTGAATAGAAAAAAACAAACAACCCCATTATAAAATGGTCAAAAGATATGAAATGACACTCACAAAGGAAGACATCCGAGCAGCCAACAGACACATGAAGAAATGCTCAGCCTAACTAGTCATCAGGGAGATGCAAATCAAAACCACACTGAGATACCACCTAACGCCAGTCAGAATGGCAATTATCAATAACTCAGAAAATAATCGTTGTTGGAGAGGATGTGGTGAAAAGGGAACACTCCTACACTGTTGGTGGGAGAGTAAACTAGTGCAACCTCTGTGGAAAGCAGTGTGGCGATTCCTAAAAGCTCTAAACATCAACCTCCCATACGACCTTGCAATCCCCCTACTGGGAACTCAAATCACTCTATAAAAAAGATACCTGCACACGAATGTTTATCACAGCATTGTTCACAATAGCAAGAACCTGGAACCAACCACGCTGCCCATCAAAAGAGGACTGGATTTTTAAAATGTGGTACATATATACAATGGAATACTATGCAGTCATAAAAAAGAACAAAATCATGAATTTCGCAGCAACCTGGATGGAGCTAGAGTCTA
>NW_007251430.1:13068-56529 GCF_000164805.1 Carlito syrichta | reverse complement strand
GAAAGAACTTTACAATGAAAACTACAAAACTCTGCTCAAAGAAATCAAAGATGACACAAACAAGTGGAAAAATATTCCATGCTCATGGATTGGAAGAATCAACATTGTGACGATGTCCGTCTTACCTAAGGCAATCTGCAGATTCAATGCAATACCTATCAATTTACCAGCAACATTGTTCTCAGACCTAGAAAAAACAACACAGGAATTCATAGGGAAACACAAAAGACCAAGAATAGCCAGAACAATCCTCAGCAAAAAAAAAAAAAAAAAACAACAAAGCAGGTGGTATCACATTACTACACTTCAAATTTTACTATAAAGCTACACACATCAGAACACCTTTGTTTTGTTATAGGAACAGGCATATATATCAATGGAATAGAATTGAGATTACAGAAGCAAAACTTCAATTTCTCAACCAACTCATCTTCGACAAAGCCTCCACCACCTATCACTGGGGAGAGGAGAACCTATTCAGTACATGCTGCTGGGAAAACTGGCTGCCCACATGCAGAAGATTGAAACAGGACCCCTATCTATTCCCATACACAAAAATTAACTACAAATGAATCAGAGACCTAAATGTAAAACCTCAAACCATAAGAACCGTTAGAAAATGAAGGACATACCCTCATGGAAATTGGAACTGGCATTCAATTCCTGAACAAAACTCAAAACCCACAGGCCATAAGGGATAAGATAGACAAGTGGGATCTCTTTAAACTGACAAGCTTCTGCAAAGCCAAAGAAACCATCAAGATAGCAGGGAGACAGCCTACAGACTGGGAAAAAGCATTTGCCAACTCCAGGTCTGATCCATCTTGGATCTACAAGAAACTCAAACGTGCTGAAAAGAAAAAAACAAACAACCCCATTATAAAATGGGCAAAAGATATGAACAGACACTTCACAAAGGAAGACATTTGAGCAGCCAACAGATACATGAAGAAAGGCTCAACCTCACTAATCATCAGGGAAATGCAAATTGAAACCACACTGAGATACCATCTAATGCCAGTAAGAATGGCAATTATCAATAACTCAGAAAAAATAGTTTCTGGAGAGGGTGTGGCAAAAGGGAACACTCCTACACTGTTGGTGGGAGTGTAAATTAGTGCAACTTCTGTGGAAAACAGTGTGGCGATTTCTAAAAGCTCTAAACATCAACCTCCTCCCATATGACCCAGCAATTCCCCTACTCAGAATATACTCTGAAGAACACAAATCACTCTATAAAAAAGATACCTGCACACGAATGTTTATCACAGCATTGTTCACAATAGCAAGAACCTGGGACCATCCACACTGTCCATCAAAAGAAGACTGGATTAAAAAAAATGTGGTACATATACACGATGGAATACTATGCAGCCATATAAAAGAACAAAATCATGAATTTTGCAGCAACCTGGATGGAGCTAGAGTCTACAATACTGAGTGACCTCTCACAGAAACAAAGATCTGTGTATCACATATTCTCTCTCATATAGTGGACCTTGATCATACCACACACTACCCTAAGAAAATGACTGACAATGGTGGGAAACTATGGGGGGGGGGTGGGACTAATGGTAGTAAACATCTGTCTGGGGATGGGGAGACACCTGTTATCAACAAGGGGGCCTGAATGAAGCAAATTTGTATACCTAACCCTTAACTGTACCCCACAATATCAAAATAAAAAATATATTGATTAAATTGAAAAAAAAAAAGAAAGAAAACGCAGGAGACACCCTTATGGAAATTGGAACTGGCAACAAATTCCTATCCAGAGCCCTAAAGGCCAATACCTTAAGAAATAAGATAGACAAGTGGGACCTCATCAAATTAAGGAGCTTCTGCAAAGCAAAAGAAACCATCAAGAGAGCAGGGAGACAGCCCACAGAATGGGAAAAAATATTTGTCAGCTGTATATCTGACAAAGGCCTAACATCTAGGATCTATAAGGAACTCAAACAAGCCGAAAGGAAAAAAACAAATAGGCCCATTAAAAAGTGGACTAAAGACCTGAATAGACACTTCTCAAAAGAAGATATACAGGCAGCCAGCAGACACATGAAAAAGTGCTCAGCCTTACTCATCATTAGAGAAATGCAAATCAAAACCACATTGAGAACCACCTAACCTCTGTAAGAATGGCCATCATTAATAAAACAAACAACAACAGATGCTGTGGGGATGTGGAGAAAAAGGAACGCTTCTACACTGCTGGTGGGAATGCAAACCTGTACAACCTCTCTGGAAAACAGTCTGGAGATTTCTGAAAGAACTAGAAATTGACCTTCCATATGATCCGGCAATTCCCCTATTGGGAATATACCCAGAAACACTCAAGTTATTCTACAAAGAAGATACCTGCACATGAATGTTTATTGCAGCTCTATTCACAATAACAAAAATATGGAACCAACCATGTTGCCCATCAAAACTGGATCGCATTAAAAAAAATGTGGTACATATACACAATGGAATATGATGCAGCTATAAAGAACGACAAATATATGGACTTTACAGCAACCTGGATGGATTTGAAGCCAATCATACTCAGTGATTTATCACAAAAACAAAGAACAGCACTCCATATGTTCTCGTTCATAAGAGGACATCGAACAATTATAATGCTGTAAGAAAGCGATTGGCAGTAATGGGAAACTGTTGATGGGGGAAGTGGAATTGGCAGTTGAGGGAAACTGCTAGGGCAGAGAGGGGCATACCTCATTAACAGGGGTACCTGCATGATCAATGACTGTATACCTAACCCTGACTTGTATCCCACATCTTTACTTAAAAATTAAAAATTAGAAAAAAAGAAAAAGTGAATGGTGACCAATAAGGATCATGATGTAATATATTTGAACGATGACCGGAATAAAAGCTATATTAATGGAAAAAATTGGAATCATGCAGTATGTGATCTCTCATTCATGTTGTTTTTGAAGTTCATCCAGTACTTAAAATGTGTGTGTGTTTGCTCCTTTTAATTGGTGAATAGTATTCCATCATTTAGATACAGCACATTTTGTGTATCCATTCATAAGTTAATGGACATTTAGATTGCTTCGAGTTTGGGACCATTATGTATATGCCAAGCACATTAATACAAATTATATCTGAACATTGGTTTTATAAGTATTTTTCACTTTCATCTGCATACATTTCTATATGTGCTTATACTTTCTTAATAATTCGGAAGAGGGAATCAGAGTTTAAGCACCCTTTTTATTGGTGCTTATTATAAAATAATGAAACAGATTTGTTTAGAAGTTTAGATCCCATTTGAAATGTTTCTCATGGACATTATTTTCTGCATCCTTACCCCCAACAAACCCAAACATTCAGCTGAATTTATGAAGAAAGCTACAGAAGTAAGAATTTGTAAATTTTCCAAAATTTCTCTTAAAAATAGTTCATAATAGCCAATTTGTCTAAGAAAGATTGACCCAAACACTATTTTTCAAACCTGGCTACTGCTTTAAATTTTAATTGCAGCCAGGGTCGGTGGCTCAGCCTGTAATCCTGCGCCTTTGGGTGGCTGAAGTGAGTGGATTGCCTGAGCCCACGGGTTCGAGACCCACCTGGGCAGCTAGACCTCATTTCTACAATAAATCAAAAAATCAGCCGGGCGTGGTAGCGCATGCCTATAGTTCCAGCTACTTGGAAGGCTGAGGTGGAAGAATCGCCAGAGCCCAGAGCAGGTCGAAACCCGGCCACTGCACTCCAGTCTGGGCGACAGAGTGAGACTCCAACTCAAAAAATAAATAAATAAATAAATTTTAATTGCAATTATTTTATTGAAAATTTTAATATTTTAATGAAAATAAGTGGAATACATATACATAATTTATATCACCATAACATATATAAGTATATTTATGATTTACAGAATATATAATACATAACACATTATAACTTATAGAAACATACAATAATAGGAATGTGAAGTAGAGAATTTTTCTAAACAGTGGCAATTTATAGAGATACAATGATTCAATTTTGTTTGAATGGTTTTGATATATTACAATGTTTTTTTTAAAATCAGTTATATGTTTTATTTCAAAAATATGAATGCATCACATGCTTACTGAATCTTTTATATGCTATAAATTTACTGTGAGAATGAGATCATATAGTTCTTGCTCACAGAGAACTTTGAAAAGCTAAGCTTATGAAAACTTAAATTTTGAAAAGATGAGTTAAGTTTAAACAATAATAAAAAATAACAAGATACAATTGGCTGCCACTTGCTTTGTGTTGTGCTTTCAAATCAACCACAAAAATCTAATTTATTCAGAATCTACATGGTGAATCAATACATTTCTCACCAAGAGTGAATTGATCTATTGTGCAGTTATTGTGATATTTTTAAGATTATTATAATCTTCATTTTAGAATTTTGAGAATCTTTATATTTGAAGTTTGGGAAAACTTTTACTTTGTTTTGTGTTTCAAAGCTTGCCTTGATTACACAACACTGAACTGTGTTGTCACTGGAACTTTTTGCAGCCTAGACTAATAAAGTACTTTTCATAACTCAGGGCAACTGGGTATGTGTCATTGGGTCTTTAATATGAAACGGAAATTTCACTCATAGATAATGGATATCCCTTCTTGGATAGCTGATACTACAAATGGTACTTCATTCCAAAAATTTGAGCAGCAGACTGGGCTGAACTTATTTTGTTCATTGATGTCTAGAAAGAACTGAATGAGTTGAGTGTAGGGCTAGATTTAGAGAAATTTGAAAAGTTGCAGTGTTTGTGAACTAGCCTGAGACAATGAATTGTTTCAGAATCAACAATGTAGAATTTAGATTGAAGTCTACTTTTTAGTAGATACAGTAATGATAGATATTTAGAATACCCAATCTGGTACCCAGTAGTATCGTGTTTAGAAAGAAAGCCTCTGAAATATTTATGCCAATCTTGTATTATTCTTCAGGTTGTGATCGTATTCTATTGCTCCATGAATAGTACAGTAAAAATCCCTCTTCTGTTTCTAACACCATTATTTTTTCCTTAATTGCCTAATTGGTAGGAAAAAACATTTTCAATAGAACATCTGTAAAATAAAGCCAGAAGAGACGTGTTCCATGTTCTATATGGTTGGTTTCTAGATATAGTTTTGAATATGTGAAGATAGATTTATTCTATTCTTAAGATCTCAAAGAGCTTTCACCAGGAACTCAACTGGATCCATTCATAGGGCCACTAATAATTGAGCATAAATGTTCAAGTGTGTTAGTGTAGAATAGTGGTTAAATATTTAGCTCACAGGCTAGATTTGTTTTGGAGATCAGAAAGACCAGGATAGAAGTTCTAACACTATAAAACGTCTATAGTTAGTTTTTCTAGCTAGTCTGACTCTATAATGTAACTGACTATAACTTATAGACTGTATTTTTGGCTCTTTAGTCCTCAGTTTCCTCATCTGTAAAACTGGGATGACAATAACCTACCTCACTGGGTGATGTTAGATATTAAATCAGACAATTTATAAAGTCTTTAGCACAGTTCCTGTTAATATAGTAACTACTCAAAAAATGTTACCTATTTATCATCAGAAAGTACATTGAAAAGGTACTATTGAATTTTGACAGGTTTTATTCTCCATAAATTACATCATCATATCCTAAGAAGATGTGAAAATGGCTAGAAAGCCTGTTGAAAATTTGTGGCATGGAGTCTTGCTATTCTTGCAGTTTCTTCAGTAGCAAAGGTATTACGTCTGAAGCAGTCTCATTCTCATCTAAATTAATAGATTGGTGAATGGAAAATGTTATTTTCTGTAACGGCATAATAGCAAACCATAGAATATAAAATTTTATGCAATTATAATATCATATTCTAACCAAAATGGAGGAAGTGAATTTAAAAAAACACTTAAACTTGGTTCCTTTAAGTATTTATTTCTGTTTGATGTATAGGGCATTCTCTTTCTGTTATGTCGTAGGCAATTGTTTACTGAAAACAAAATCAAGGAAATCTACCCCATTTATTCAGCTAATATAATTACACTAAAAAAATTTATCTGGAAATAATTTAGACTTTTAAAAAGTTGCAAACATACTCCAGAGTCCTGGGAATCCTTCCCTCAGCTTTCCTCAGTGTTAACATCTTACATAAATATAGTGCATTATGAAAACCAGAAAATTATTGGCATAATGCAATTAACTGGGCTACAGATCTTACTTCATTTTCATCCATTTTTAAGTGCACTTATTTTATTGTATGTATAACTGTATACATACCACATGTATGTATTCTTATAACCACTTCCACAATCAAGATACAAAATCGGTTCATCATCACAAAGGTACTCCTCATGCTGCCCCTTGATAATCACACCCTTCTCATTCTCCCTAACCCATAGCAACTAGTTTATTCTATGCATAGCTATAATTTTAACTACTCTTCATGAAAGAAATCATTTGTGTTTAAAACACAATCAGAAAAGATTTAACCACCATTATTTTCTATATTTTTAAATGCATTAAAGGTAGAGATATTACATATACATCATTAGCAATGTTTGGAAATGGGTTACATAAATGTAAGAATTAACAATATTAAATTGTAAGTTCTGGCAATAATTCAAAGAATATAATTTTAGTTTATGAAATAGTAAGGTTCTGATAGCCACTGTTTCATTTTCAAGTTAATTATTATGCGTTATGATCTCACTATCACTGTCTTGGATTATTATTATTTTAGAAAAACAGAAAAAGAAAACTTAGGAGATAGTTTCCATTTTTGAATGAAAACAAGAAACTCATTTCTTTGAAAAACAGAAGTCTTTTCAGACTTAAATGAAATGTTTTCTGTTTTTCACCTGTAAATAACTATTGAACATATGTGGTAAGTGTTGGAAAGTATGGATAAGGCACTGTCTAATGTTTTAAGAAGCATGTATCTGAAACAAAAGAATGAAATGTTTTTCTCAAAGTTAATAAATTAATCTTTGGGTAAAAATTTTGCAATACCTTTAGGTCTACATACTTGTATGAAACTTTGTATGAAACTTTGCATCAAAATTTTTCTTTCTCTTTCTACAAAAGAGACATTTGGCCTTTTTTGTAATATCTTTCCACCCCCTAGTTTCTATTATCAAGTGTAAGTCATTTACAGCTTTAAACAAAAATGGCAATAAAAACTGCTTATTTTTTACAACAAGAGTTGCAGGAAATTATTAAAGAACTAAGACATAACAATCCAAACATAAGACCCATGAAATGAACAGCATAAGAATTTTGAAAAACTCATGCTAAATAAGACTAAATTCATATATATAGGCAAATTAGCTATCACAGGTTCATGTCTAGATCACTTAAATAAAGCAAATATCACAATAAAGCGAATCACATTTTTAAAAATTTTCCAGTGCTTATAAAAGTGATGTTTATACTAGACCATATCTATTGAATGTCTTATAAAAAACAGTTTATATACCTTAATTTTAAAATACATTATTGCTAAAAATGCTAATGATTATCTGAGCCTTCAATAAGTCACAATCTTTTTTGCTAGTGGAGGCCCTGTTGTTGATGGTGGCCAGTTGATCAAAGTAGTGATTGCTAAAGCCTGGAGTAGCTGTGGCAATTTCTGAAAATAAGATAAAGTTTGCCTCTTTCATTGACTCTTCCTTTCACAAACGATGTCTCTGTGGTATGTGATGCTGCTTATTAGCATTTTTCGCTTATTTTTCTGAGTCAGAGTCTCACTCTGTCGCCCAGGCTGGAGTGCAGTGGCACACTCACGGCCATCCCAGCATCGACCTGCTGCTCTCTGGCGATCCTTCTTCCTCAACTTTCCAAGTAGCTGGAACCACAGGCATGCGTCATCATGCCCAGCTACTTTTTGGATTTATTGTGGAGATGAGATCTCACCATGTTGCCCAGGCTGGTCTCGAACCTGTGGGTTTAGGCAATTCACTCACCTCAGTCTCCCAAAGTACTGTGATTACAGGCTGAGCCACCGTACCCAGCCTGTGTGTAGCATCTTACACACGGTAGAACTTTTTTCAAAATCAGAATCAGTCTTTTTAAAACCCTGGCACTGCTCTATTCCCAATAACAAAAACATGGAACCAACCATGTTGCCCATCAAAGCTGGACTGGATTAAAAAATTGTGGTACATATACACAATGGAATATTATGCAGCCATAAAGAAGATCAAACATATGGACTTTGCAGCAACTTGGATGGATTTAGAATCTATCATACTCAGTGATCTATCACAGAAACAAAGAACAGAGTACCATATGTTTTCACTCATAAGCGGACCTTGAACAATTTTTCAGTACTGTAAGAAAGGGATTGGCAGTAGTGGGAAACTGTCAGGGGAGGCAGGTGGGATTGGCAGTTGAGGGAAACTGCTAGGGGAGGAGGGGCATACCTCATCAACAAGGGTACCTGCATAATGAACTTTTGTGTACCTAACCCTGAATTGTACCCCACATCTTTATAGTTTGCAAAAACCCTGCCACTGCTCTATCAACTATGTCTATGCAATAGTCTAAATACTTATTTTGTTGTCATTTCAACAGTGTTCACAGCATCTTCACCAGGAGTAGATTTCACCTCAAGAAACCACTTATTTACTTATCCATAAGAAGCAACTCCTCATCCATTCCATATTTATCATGAGACTGCAAAATTCAGTCACATCTTCAGGCTCCACTTCAGATTTTAATTCTCTTGCTATTTCCACCACATCTATAGTCATTTCCTTCACTGAAGTCTTGACTCTCTCAAAGTCATCCATGAGGATTGAAATTGTCTTTCAAACTTCTGTTCATGTGGTTCTTTTGACCTCCTCCCATGAATTGCAAATGTTATTAATCATATCTAGAATGGTGAAGACTTTTCAGAAGGTTTTCAATTTATTTTCCCCAGATTTACTATAGGAATTACTAGCTATGGCAGTCATCGCCATATAAAATGCATTTCTTATATAATAAGACTCAAAAGTCAAACTCCTCATAGTCCATGGCCTGCAGAATGGACGTTGTCTGAGCAGGCATGAAAACAACATTAATCTCCTTGTCCATCTCCATCAGAGTTTTGTATTGACTAGGTGCATTGTCAATGAGCAGTAATATTTTAAATGCAGTAGTAGGTCTCAATGGTGGGCTTCAAAATATTCAGTAGACCATGTGGTAAACAGATGTGTTCTCATCTAGGCTTTGTTGTACTATTTATAGAGCAAAAGAAGAGTAGATTTCACATAATTCTTAAGGGCTTCAGAATTTTCAGAATGGCAATTGAACATTGACTTCAACTTAAAGTCACCAGCTACATTACCTCTCAGCAAGAAAGTCAAGCTATCTTTGAAGCTTTGAATCCAGACTTTGACTTCTCATCTCTATGAAAGTCCTAGATAGCATCTTCTTCTAATAGAAAGCTGTTTGGCCTGCCTTAAAAATCTGTTGTTTACTGTAGTCATCTTTATCAATGACCTTAACTAGATCTGGATAACTTGCAGCAGCTGCTTCTCCATTAGTACTTGCTGCTTCACCTTGCACTTCCATGTTGTGAAGATGGCTTCTTTCCTTAAACCTCATGAACCAACCTCTGCTAGCTTCAACTTTTCTTTGCAATTTGTTCACCTCTCTCAGTCTTCACAGAATTGAAGAGAGTTAGGCCCTTGCTTTGGATTAGGCTTTGGCTTATTGGAATTTTGGGAGTGGTTTGACCTTCTATCCAGATCACTCAAACGTTCTCCATATCTACAATAGGCTGTTTTGCTGTCTTATTATTCATGTGTTCTCTGGGGTAACATTTTATTCAAGAACATTTCCTTTACATTCACAACTTAGCTAACTCTTAAGCACAAGAGGCCTACCTTTTGAACTATCTTAGCTTTCAACATACATTCCTAACTAAGCTTAATCATTTCTAGCTTTTGTTTGGTCATGTTTGGGTTATTAATTGGCCTAATTTCCATATTTTTGTGTATCAGGGAATAAGGACACATGAGGAGAGGTAGAGAGTCAAGGGAATAACTGGTTGATGAAACTGTCAGAGTACATACATTTATCAGTTAAGTTTACAGTCTTATATGAGCATGCTTTATGACACCCCAAAACAATTGCAATAGTAACATCAAATATCACCGATCACAGATCACCATATCAGATATAATTATAATGAAAAACTTTGCAGTAGTATGAGAATTACCAGAATATGACAGAGACACAAAGTGAGCACATGCCATTGCCAAAAATGCGACCAATAGACTTGCTTGATGCAGGATTGTCACAAATCTTCAATTTGTATTTTTAAAAAAGCACAATACATACAACCTCAAAATCCTAAGTTTTTCTAAAGCTGCATGAGCTTTAGAATCCTAGCATTTAAGCATGTGAAAGTTTACTGGGAAACATCACTGAAAAAATTATTAGGCCATTTTTCAGCTGATAGTATGTAGCCTCACCATATTTTGCTTGTTTGTTAATTTTTATTTATTTATGACCTCACTTTTTTTCTGGAGAGGACTTAAAGCAGTTTCTATAAAAAGACATATGGTAAAAAGTAAAAAAGAAATATATAATCAGAATGAGGGAAAAGGATTATAAAGATATATTTAATGAGAATAAGGATCTGCATATCTAAAGTGATTTTACTTGCTTAAAATTTGGATCTGAATTTTTCAGCAGTGAAATCAGGATAGGAAATAAAGTGTCTAAGTCCATTTTATGCTGCTACAACAAAATATCTAAGACTGGACACTTTATGAAAGAAAACAGAAATATATTTGTCATAATACTGGAGGCTGGAAAATCTGGGGCCAGTGTGTTACACCTGATATCTAGTGAGGGCCTTCTTGCTGTATTCTTGCATGGCAGAAGATCAAATAAAGATGAACATATATCCTCACATAACAGAAAAATTAAAGAGAGGAACCCACACCCAGAACCCCTTTTTATGACAGCATTAACCTATTCATGAGGATGCATCCCTCATGACCTAACTACCTTCCAATAGACACCAACTCCCAACACTCTTGTATTGGAGATTAAGTTTTCAACATATAAATTTCAGCACAGCACATTCAGGTTACAGCGCATAGTTATGCAATTTTATTAGACAGAAAGAAGAATTTAAAATTATCAGGGAGAGGCAAGGCTCATTCTTGAGGCTCACGTCTTCAAAATCTATATAGCAAATACAAACATGAGTTTTATTTTGAGTTTTCTTAAATATCTTCTAAGAAAACCCAACAACATAATACAACTTTGTAAAAGCAATTCCAGGAAAGAAAGCAAATAGTCTCCAGGATGAGTTTATAGCCAGTTCTGGACTCAGTGAGGGCTCAAGTAGCAATGTCTTCCTTGAGATGGCAGAATGCTAGAGCACCTCAGTTTACTTTCTCTGATTTAAACTAATGTCACTTAATTATGTCACCTAATTATGTACTTTTATGGTTGTTTACAGTAATCCAGTTTTTGAGTTAAAAATATTTTAAGGAATGACTGAATGCTTCCTTGAGCTGAACTTTTGAGAAGAGCTCAGACTGCTTTGCTTTGGTGTTGCTGTTTCATTTCAAAGCAAAACAGGTGCCAATGCTGACTTTCAACTTCTGAATCATAATGATCTTAACTAATGTTCTAACCTGATTAGAAGAAACCTTACTACCAAAGAGGCACCTATAAGCAAAAGCTACAGTTTCTTCTAGATTGGAACCCAAAATAGCACAATTGTGTGTGTTCAAGTAACTCACTACTTTGTTTTTTGTTTTTCAAGTTTGAGTTTCACTCTGTCGCTTAGGCTGGAGTGCAGTGACACGCTCACAGTCACCCCAGCGTCGACCTGTGGGCTCAGGCAACCCGGCCACCTCAGCCCTCCAAGTAGCCAGAACTACAAGCACATGTTACCACACCCGGCTAATTTTTTGATTTGTTGTAGAGATGAGGTCTCACCAAGTTGCTCAAGCTGTTCTCGAACCCACTGACTTGGGCAATCACCTCATCTCGGTCTCCTTAATTGCTAGAACTACTTTGGTTTTAGTATCTTACCATGGCAGGAAGATAACATGAAAGATAGTACAGCATAACTAGAAAGTAACAGATCTGGAAGCGAATGAGTTTTCTTTTTCCTTTTAAGTCATAACATATTCTGTTAGCTTATGATGGATTTAGAAGTTTATAAATTTATTGCTGGGCTACTTTCTTCATTCCAACTCTTCTGTTTTCAATGTTAATCACTCTGATAGTTCTGGATTTACATTCTTTTTATGTTGTGGATGTCTGGGACAGAAAGCACTAATTAATTTATGTCTAGGAAGAAAAATGCATTTATTTATTTTTAAATGAAAAACAAAAGAGCAACTCTTCCTTTCACAAATAAATTCATCACTTGGTGACAATCCAAGATGTTCTTGCTTGATTTAGATACCAGGTCCTGAAAGAAAATATAGAAAAATAAGTGACTCAGGTTATGTAGGAATGCTGTAAGCAAAACTTTCTTAAATCTGTTATTGTCAGGCAGGTGAATTCTCTAAATTTCACTAGAAAGATTTCTTTTTGAGTGCCAATGAAGCTTCTGTTTATGTGCTCTTATAAACAAACCATAAAGGCAAGCAAAGAGCTCAGAAAACCTCCTAAAAAGAACCATATAAAATGTGGGGAAAATAGATAAAACTATAGTACTTTACCAATAGCTTTAATTTATATTTTATAAAAGCTAAAACCAGTGCAACTTGTCTATGCATGTATGTCTGAATAAATTTTTCTTAATTAATAAAGTTACTACTAAGAGCATAATTGCAGGTTAAGAATCTAATCTTAAGAAAACACTATATTTCTTTCATTAGGTCTATTTCTTTGCTAACTTTATTTTTCTCCATACAGCTTAGCTCTTCTCTGGACCCTTTCTCCTCATTGATTCACTACAAAAGTAAAATAAGTCATTGAGATGTGCTCCAAACCATCTGGCAATATTCGCTTGAAACCTTATAAATATGGTTTTAAGCTCCCATTCAACCGCAAACTTGCAATTACTTTGAACAAGTTACTTTACTTCTTCACTCTCAATGTTCCTGCCTGAAAAAAGGAAATTAATACCCATGGGGCAGGCCTGTGGTAAGAATTAGACAACATGTGATCAAATTGCCTACTGCCGAGTAGATGCTAAATACGGAGTTTTATAATTAGTATTTGTTTTTAATTGATAGACCTCTGCTTCTGGTGATTTACCAGTCAGTGATGCCTAAATGAAGTTGCCCTGACAGTGACAGAGAATGTAACTCCTAAGGATAAGTTTCAATCAGTCTGTCTTGTTCTCTTATAGAACCCATGAGGGGATCCCAAAAAGCATGTCTATGACCTTAGTCCATATCATATTTGCTCCTTTCCAGTAGCAAATTTGCGTTACAAGATGAAAGTAATAGCTAGATGTGTTGGGAGGCAGGGAACAAGAACAATAGGCAAAAAGAATGAGAAAGACAATTTAGTGCTTCCTCCTGGCCTGCATTTCATCTTACCCTTTGCTGTCTACGGACTATTCATCAGCATTACCATGCACTGAAATCTCCTTTGAAATTTTAATCAATTTAACATTGGTGTATCTATAGATTAGATGAAATAACTTTTGCTGTCTCTTCCAAGCACCTTTGTCATATGAATGGCTTACAGCCCTCATATTTCTCAATATGAATTTCTAGATATCCTTCTATTTCAATCTTGTTTTCAAAGGACAAGGTGGAAGATGACAATGGTAATGAAGATTAACTGGAAGACTAATTATTTAGTCACTGGTGGGGGGGATGAAGCATACAGCTAAATCTTTCTGTCAGGAATATTCATAACTGGTTCAGTTTAAATGCCAGATTTATGAGAGCAAGTGATCCATCTCTATCATATGCCGGATGCTTTATTTAAGGTAGGTTCAGAAGAATCTTAATTTTTCATGCAAAGCTATTCACTGTATATCAATCCTAAAACATTGTTCTCTTTCTACTTCCCTATGTTCTATGCCCTACTTTTACGTAACCACAGACTTTGAGGCTGAGTCTTAAATGATTATGATATACTACAAATCTCAGGATTTTTTGAGCACTAACATAACAAATTTGTTTTCTTTTTAGCCTGACCACAGGACTCATTTGGTGACAAGTTTGTTTGCCATAAACTCAATGTGAATAGATTGCTAATTAATAGATTTAATTGTATAAAGGAGGTACTTTATATCTATTGATATTTTGATACCATGAGTATTTCTCTTTTTTTTTAGGCTAGAAAATATAGTTTATTTTAAAAGTAAATTAGAGAGAGAGAAAGAGGAGATTCGCCTCCCCAAGGTAGAGGAGGTATCCAAAGCCAGGAAACATGGCCTGGTCATAGCTAAAAGAGCACGTCACACCACAGTCTAGTAAGGCAATGGTTGCAATGGCCTGGCAATGGCCACTATGAGTATTTCAATTGCAGCATATATCTAACATTAAATTGCTACATCATCTAAATGTTTACTTGACCCCTAGAAAGTTAGTGTTATAGCCAACATAGAGAAGTCTTTATTGTAAATGTGTCCTTTATCAAGCATATATAATTATATACCCAAGCCCAATTAAAATAATAAACATATTAATTGAGAGAATATTTTATTTATATGGTTAGATAACAATGTGTTTTTAATATTAGTAAAAAAAAGTTAAAATGATTCAAGAAAATATTTGTTATATGTAAATAAAAATGAAACTAAAAGGTTTCATATTTAAGAAGAAATGCTGTTGATTAAAAATGCATTCTAGACCATCATAGTCCTTAAAGCTAAGAACTTTTCCTTTTTTACAGATAGGAAACAATGAGAAATCCAACCAAAAGATAGTCTTTTCTATCTATCTACTTAGTTTTGAGACATTGCTGTAATGATGAAATGGAACATCTGACAAATTATCACCACAAATATTTTTTCAAATAATCTATTATTGAATAGGAAAGAGAAATCTCTAATCTCATATTTAGCTAGAACCCATCAAACGCAATCCAAAGTTCATAATTATGTCATTAAGCCTTTAATTTTTTTCTTGGCTACATGCCTTTTAAGTTTGGGATACTTGGCTAGCTATGAAAAGTTGCTGACAGTATTTTTATCAACTGTAATGATGAGTAAAACAGCTCATGGTTCTCAATGGCCTATAAATCTCTCTGGGTCAGAGAAACTCTTATTGTGCATGGATTACAGTCTGCTAGAAAACTCGAAGGGCTGTTATTCAAATACACAGTGACATGCACATTCTTGAGCAAGTCATGAGGTCCAGGAAATATCATTTCAACTCCTTATGACAAATATTTGAAATAAGGCAAGAGTTTTCCTTTTGGGCACCTCTTTCTTCACAATTTACTCAGTACCTCCAAACTTCTTTATAAGCTCTAAAAGTCCAATGAATCAATTCTCTGTCATCTCACTAAAGTGAGCCTTCTCTCTCTCTCTCTTACTTCTGGATGCGGCATTGTTTCTGTCCTTTAGGGCTCATGGCAAATACCCTATGTACATTAATAATTGACCAAGGTGTTTTTTCCTACTAAGACTCAAAATAGTCTAAGAATCTTTCTCTAGCTTGAACTCCAAGATGACCCTAGTATTTGATTAGCATCAGCATGGAAGATTAAATTAAAGTCCATCCTTTGCCTTACATAAACTAATAAAGGGAATGTCAGACTCACAGGCTGGGATGGGACTGAAAGCACACATTAATGCAGTGATTGGTACCTTGATTATCTCTTAAACAGGTTGATTGGTCATAAAAAAAAGTTCAGTGAAGTATAGTATGTGTTGGTCAAACCTTCCAAATCTTTTATAGACTATGAGTCAAGGAAGAAGAAAGGAGAGAGGAAGGAAAGAAAAAAAGAAGAAAAAATTTGCTGTAAGATTTTGCTTTGGACCTGTGTAGTGGTTTCCTATTGCTGTTGTTACAAATTACCAAAAATTCATTAGCTTAAAACAACAATTTATTTTCTTACAGTTTTGGAGGTCGGGAATCTGAAATGACTTTCACAGGAGTAAAAAATGTTGTAAGGATTGTGCTCCTTGTGGAGGCTATAGGAGAGAATCTGTTTCCTTGTCTTTTCGAACTTCTAGAAGCTTCCTGAATTCCTTGATTCTTGGTCCTTTTCCTCCATCTTTAAAGTCAGCAAAGATGGGTGAGTTCTTCTCACAATCACTTTAATTTTCTTTGCCACTACCTTTCACCTGTAAGGACTCTTGTGATTAAACTGGACTCATGAGAATAACCTTGGATAATCTTCTCATCTCAAAATCCTTAACTGAATCACATTTGCAAAGCTTGTTTTGCCATGTAAGGTAACATATTTACAGGTCTGGTAATCAGGACAAGGACATCTTTGGGGAGCTGCTGCACAGCCTACCACCGTGTATCTACATAGCAACAGCAAAAGAAACAAATCAGAGCAAGGAGATTTAACACCCATAGTAGAGGAATTATGCTTCAAATGCCTCCTAACTACATTTGCCTCTGGTCACGTGTCTAGGTGTATACAGTGTATTATAGGTGAGAGCAGGGTAGAAGCTAAAGTATGACTGAGCCAAATCCTGCTATCCATTTCCTGATTATGTGTTCCTGGAGAGCAAAGTCACTTAAGCCACAAGCCTCAGTGGTTTGTACCTGGAAAGGGGATAATAAAAATATGCCATTTCAGGGGGTTATTCTGAAGATCAAATACTATATTCCATGCAAAATGCTTACTACAATCCTTGGTACATAATAAATATTGTTTCTTGTCTTTCTTGAAACTGTTCTTTACATAGAACACATTCTATAAACTATTGTTAAATGAATACTGTATGAATAATTTTGTCAATGATGTCACTTTTGAATCTAACTAGTTAATGATGCAACTTCCTTTGATTCTTCATTGTACAGCATAGGAAATAGCTTAGAATGTTCATACTCTAGTACTTTGACCATCACAACATATTCCATACAGTGAAGGGAACTGCATATTTAACTCTATTCTACTCACTGTATATCTGGTAGACTAAATAGGTGGTCACAGATAATTTCATTTCAGTCTGACCATCTTAATAAAGTCAAAGTTTAGATGTTTAAGATGTGACAAAACATTGATAACTGAGATTCAGTCTTCCTATTAACAGAGACCCTATAAAGCTTTTTTCATTGTATGTAGTATTAGTCAGTCAATATTCATTTAACTAACTAAAGCTCTTATAATCTATGCTTCAGTTTCTTTCGACATGACTTTTTTATATGGCATCTAGTTTTAGGAGGACATTTTTGTTTTGACATGTAAAATTAGTATTTAAAAACCAGATGGGCCGGGCTCGGTGGCTCAGCTTGTAATCCCGCGCCTTTGGGAGGCTGAGGTGAGTGGATTGCCTGAGCCCGCGGGTTCGAGACCCGCCTGGGTAGGCAAGACCTCATCTCTACAATAAATCAAAAAATCAGCCGGGCATGGTAGCGCATGCCTGTAATTCCGGCTACTTGGAAGGCTGAGGCGGAAGGATCGCCGGAGCCCAGCAGGTCGAGGCTGCGGTGGCCGGGAGCGGCCACTGCACTCCAGTCTGGGTGACAGAGTGAGACTCCAACTCAAAAAAAAAAAACCAGATGAGACAAAATTAATGCCGATAGCACCAAGGCAAAGCAAAGCAAATCAAGAGGGGAAAATGCAGGTCTTGCTTGTCCATAGATAAGTCAGTGAGATTTGCTCTACGTTACTGACTTTTAAATTTTACATATTTTTCTTATGCTAGACTTTAATATACCCAATTTCATTAGAGCATTTTAGAACATATAACCAGATCTAATTTTACTTCGTACTTTACTCTCAAACCTTAAATGCCAGCACAAGGAACCAAAAAGGGCATGGGATAGGAGAAGGTCAGCAAGGGCAGAATATCAAACAATTATACTGAACTACTCCATGAGATAAAAATAATGGAATTTCTAGAGCAGACCTGGATTCCATCCAAATACATCAATGGTATACATCCTATTGTACTTCGTGTGCTTTATCTCTATCTTTCAGCAAATCAAACCTACATTGCTTTCAGATATTATAGGTTTATTTTCTAGAATTTAACTGTTTTGAGGTTGTCTTAAGGTTGCTAAATTTTGAATTAATTCATTTGATTAAAAATGATAACATTTTCAAGATGTAATAATAACAAATATCTCAGTGACAGGAAGTCAGAATGTATTGTGTCAAGCTTTCACAAAGAGAAAATAGTCATCATGTTTCATTCTGCGATTAAAGTGGAGAAAAATTTTCCAATACATTTTAGACTTGAAAATGAAATTTAGAAGCTCTTTATCCAAATGATTTCACTAATAGCATTATACCAATGGAAAAAAATGTTAAAAATATTTCTACTCAACATTTATCCTATATAAAAACACATCTTATTATTTGGGATTGGATATGCTATCTAATAGACTTTCCTAGGCATTTAAGTGGTTATTTCATAGCGTCAGAATGCCAGTTGTTGAAAGTTATTATCTTCTGAAATAAGGATGTTAAATCCCAACCACCTAATCTGAATCTGAATTCCTACAAATCAAATCTATCCAAATAATTTTTAAATTGATTATATTTGACCTTAGTGAATGTAATGTTGTAAGGCTAATGGAAATATGATTCAAATGGAAAATACAACATACATGTATATAAACTGATTGAGAACACAAGTTAAATATAAGTAGGCTGATGTAAGAGTAATTGTATTTGCAGAAAAATCAATAGTCACTGGAAATTAAAGGAGTTTTCTGAACTGGATATGGTGGTGAGTAGCTGTAGTTCCAACTACTTAGAAGCCTGAGGTGGAAGAATCACTTTAGCCCAGGAGTTTGAGTTCTGGACAGCATAGTCAGACCTGTTTTCTCAAAACAAAACAAAACAAATTTAAATAAATAAAATAAAGGAGTTTTCTTTCACTAGAAAGAACTAAAATTAAGTTAAAATTATTTTGTAAGTAATTATATAATATATAATTAATTATGTGATAGTATTAATAACAGTATTAAAATTATAGATACATATTTATAGGAATTGTTGACTAATCAGGAAGTGTACAGCTAAAATAGGCCTTTGGAAATCATGAACCACCCATTTAAAAATAATGAACTTACGCTTTGTGCCAGTGACCAGAATTGGTGCATGCAAAGCCAGAGTGCTATAATTCTTTCTTCCCACAAGTAAAACAGCAAACCTCACTGGTTAGGAAACTTTTTTCACTGAGCCTACAATCTGCTTTCAATATTTTTGTAGCACAGCTTTCCAAGCAACTACTACTAATTTATTAGAATTGGTATGTGAGATGAAAATTTACTTCTCAACCTTGAAATCAATTATTCTAGAAATCGTTAAATTACCCAAACCACCACCATCCAACCATTGTTTATTTGTTTCTTTTTAATTTAGGCATTCACTTTGGATTGCTGCCAATAAGTAGAATGTTATGGAGTCAGAAAACATATGAAGGAGATATAAAAAGGAAGAAATGAAAAGGAGAGTAGATGAAAGCAGGGTTATTTGACAATCTAACAATTTTAATACATATTTTAGAAATAATCAACATGACCTCATTAAATCAATAAACATGATCAAGTAATACTGTGAAACAAATACTGTTCTAAACTTTAGCACTACAGCAATAAAAATCTTTTCAAGCCGGGCACGGTGGCTCAGCCTGTAATCCCGCGCCTTTGGGAGGCTGAGGTGAGTGGATTGCCTGAGCCCGCGGGTTCGAGATCCGCCTGGGCAGTAAGACCTCATCTCTACAATAAATCAAAAAATCAGCCGGGCGTGGTAGCGCATGCCTGTAATTCCAGCTACTCGGAAGGCTGAGGTGGAAGGATCGCCGGAGCCCAGCAGGTAGAGGCTGCGGTGCCCGGGAGCGGCCACTGCACTCCAGTCTGGATGACAGAGTGAGACTCCAACTCAAAAAAAAAAAAAAAGAAAAAAAAATCTTTTCAAAAGATACAAAGTCTCGCCTGCCTGAAGTTTTGCATGCTTATTTGCAGAGAAAAATAATAAACAATCAAACAAATCATGTTAGATTGTGAGAATACAAGGGAGAAAAAGCAAAGAAGGAACATGCAATTCCCTCTCTGATAAACAGGTAGAACTTGGAAGTTGTCACTCTCATCTTTACAATAAGATAAAAGTCAACAAACTGAAAAGCAATTTGTTTTGACTAATCCAAGAATTGATGTCACAAGGCAAACTTCTGCCTGAAAACCTGGGTGTAAAGGCACATCCAGAGAGATACAGCAGCTGAAAGGTGCTGAGAGGAAGCAGAAGCCAATAAGCCAGGAGCTGGTAAAATCACTTTAAATGGTAATTTTGATAAATGGCTGGAGACTGAAGGTAAAGGAGCAAGAGTGTGAGAAACTTCTGGAAGATGCAGTTTTATGGAGAAACCCATGATTTGGTGGGCTTTTCCCTTGAAAACTCCACTGGATTTTCAAAGGGAAGATCCAAGAAAGATCCCCAATAGCTCTGGCAATGTAGGAGAGCGATCATTGGGAAATATGCCTAGAGCCTTCTCCATAACAAAGACCTTCCACACATGAAAGGACATTGCTGCAACTCAACTTCAAAGCCTTACTCCAGCAGAGGGAAGGAAATTTGTTCCACTATAGCTCTCAATTGTCTTTCTGTCTAACCTAAGGGAGGGGAGAGACATGGTAACAGGAAGCAGGGCGTAAGGGAATAGATGGTGAACACTGCAGTCAAGGAAGGGAAGAGAGGGTGGGGTGGGAGAAGGAAAGTTATACCACTGGAGAAACAGTTGTGAAGGTAACAGCTCCAAGAAACATACTGAGATTTATTATGAAGAGTATAGAACACTCCCTCTCAATACTTTAGGACCATAACAACAACCTCCATCCAGTAAAACAAGTTACAACTGAAAGAGCCAAAAGACACACATTGTATCTGAGGGACAGAACAAAGGAAATCCCCAAGCAAAGAGGACAGACAAAAACAAGGATGTTAGAGGAATTTGAAGACTTTGGCATTTGTAGCTATGGCACACATTAAACAGTGAAACTCTTAGCTAGTTACTGTAAAACCTCACACAAAAGATTTATTTGCCTCAATTCCTACTACACAATTTAGCATTCCAGCTTTCAAGAAAAATTGCAAGGTAAGCTAATGTTGGTGCACATTGTGCCCCAGAATATGGTGCTTTGACATGTTGAACTGAAGAAGCAGCCTCAGGGTGTCTCTGACTGCAGCGCCCTCCCCACAATCTCAACACTTTTGTCTCTCCCAAGCACAGGAAGATTTTGTCCTCTGAAATTCCTTTATCTACTTAAAAAGCAGACCTCCAAAGAAGAACAGAATGGTTTTCCATTCCCTCCCAGAAATCTCATCATCCAGCAAAGAAAAGAATATAGAGTAATGCAACTATGACTGGACAGATTTTTTCAAGTGATGGCTGCCTCTCAGCTTATTCACAGTCCAAGAATGATTATTTACAAGTTAATTTCTGTCTCCTGGGTGCAATCATTCTCCTTAATAATCATGTACCATTGCGCCAAAAAAAAAATACTACATTTTTTTCTTTACAAAAAAAGGAAATATAAGCTTCTTTACTCCATCGGGGTACAGAAATCTCCTGAAATTCACCCATGCTATGCATGGTAAAATAAATTTTAAATGACTTTTTGTCTATAAATCCACCCTTTGTCAACTGATTTTCAATGAACTTCAGAAGGTCAAGGGGATGCTATCCCTCTTAGCCCCCATAGTTTTGACACAGCAATCAGGATAACCAAATTGCTCTGCTCTTCTGAAGGCCACAATCTAGAGAACCTAGGACCTGATAATCAGGGGGGATAAAAAGGTAAAACTTTCTTACCAGATTCCTGGATGTTTTTCTGTGAAATTCAGTCAAGCTGACTGTTTTTTCTCTTTTTCCTTTTCAAATTTAAGATTGATGGAAGAAAAGCTTTTGTGTGACTAGTCTTAGGTGTAACAACTTTGGTGGTTTTTTGCTGTAAATATTCATATTGTCTGATCCTTTTTCTTTCAGAAATAGTCTTTGTTTTTGCAATCTGAGAGAGCAAAAAGGACCCCTCTTATCAAATAAGATGTGCCTTAGGTTTAAGGAAACAAAATTTACCTGAGTAGATGGTTCAGGGCCTAGGTGGCATGACAAATTTCTAAACCCTATACTCTAACACACACACACACACACACACACACACACACACACACACACACACACACACACAACCCTTGGTAAACTCCCTCATAATGGGAGCATAGGAGCTATCAGGCTGGTTTACAACCCAGACCACAGTAATTCTGATTAGACAGAGGATCAACTTTGCAAACATACTTTTTGATAAACTTCTTAATACTGTAAACCAGTTTTAACCAATGGCTGTGCACAAATGATCTTTGTGCCCGATAGCTCACCTTTTGACACAAAGAACCAAAATTTTCCTCATTTTAATGCTAAAGTCCTACCCCAAAGTGAACATAGTGTATAAGTTACATATATGTTTACCCATTGGACATGTGTTCAGCTCCCCTCTTAAATATATATATAGCTTTTTCCTGAAACCTGCTAAGTATGTAGAATATGCAAGATGTAAAACCCAACCTGAACTTTCGCTTTTCCAAGAGAGAACACCTTCAGTCCATGCTGGAAACTTCCTCTTCTCTACTTGCAAACTGATATCACCATAAAGCTCTCTTTTCTACGATTTAGCCATCCTAGTGGTCATTTGAACAATAGTTTTTCCTTCATCTTTGTCTTCCTTTGTCATTTTGTCATAAAGAGGGTTATCATAGGATAAAGCACAGGCCTAAAACACCTATAAGTTCATTGTTTGAGGAGGTTTTCATAGACTGCTGAGTTTATGGTTTTCATCAGACTGACAATTGTTAAGATAAACTGTCCTGTGGGTCACTGGAATAAAGACTGGATAAGGTACCCCTCCTGTCTTGTTTTATATTCTTGAGAGCTTGACTGGTGACCAGGTTGGAGTACCCTGTCGGTCTCTGCCATCTGGAAAGCATGATTTTTGGGTTACATCAATGGCCCGTATGAAAGAACTGAAAATGTTGAGTTATGTAAAACTTTAAACAATACTCTCTTTGCTTCATATGTTTCAAGTTCCCAGGTGGAGTTTGTCTTAATAAAAAATCCCATCCATAAGGGGCTTTTGCTATCTCAACCCTTGTTGTACAGTTAGTACCAGGAAAGTCCAATTCTCGGAGGACTACCCATTATCATAGGTCTATGACTGGTAGACCCCCCAAATTTATGAGATACTGGAAAAATCTTACACACAAACACCATTCTTAACCATCTGTGGAGTGTAACCATCTTTTTGCTTTCTTGGTTTATTTATGAGAACGAATTTTGGGGGATCATGGGCATAGCCTCTTCTGTACCCTATTTAGGAACTCCACTTGCTTATATGGTAAAATGTATTCAGAGCCTGAAAATTACTTCCTGGTCTTTCCATAAAAACCTTATTGGATTGAATCACTATTAAATAAGTATATAATTAGAAATTCAAACTTTCGGTGGCCAGACGGTGAATCTTTTAAATTAAAAAGACTCCCATATTTGAAAAAAAAAAATAGAGATTTCTCTTTCTGAATAATTGCCTCATTTGTATTTATAGAAATATCAAATTAAATAAAAGATACAAAATTAAAATCAGAAATCTAACATAGTACAAAGTTAAAATACTTTGAATGCTCAAACTGCCTGCTTTAGGTTTTCTGTGGAATTTACAAAAGAGATTCTCTGCCGCATAGTCCAGTGGCTAGGATTTGGCACATTCACCACTGCAACTCAGGTTGGATTCCCAGTCACAGAATCAGTCCCTTGGAACTTTAAATCCCTTGACTCAGGAAAAGAAAAATGTTTATAAAAATTAGTTTAAACTGTTCTGAATTTATATTTGTATAACTCTTGACTTTTGGGGTACCCATTTGTTTCTAATCCATTCTTTGCCCATGGATATCTTTTTAATTTCCTTTTGTTAAAAAACTGTTGTGTCTTTTAATGTTTTGTCTACTGAGCACATGGGTTGCTAAGCCTCTGTACAGATGACCAGCTAAGAAATTCAGGCCCTAGAGAAGGTGGCCAGAAAGATACATAAGTTGTGCCCATTCACAGCAGCAAAAGTTTCCTTTCTATAAGCTGTCATTGGGAGTGGTCTGGATCTTAGAAGTTACAGCTTTTGCTCCCTCTTTGGAAACCTTGTTTAAGGCCTTAAAGGCCTTCTTAATTTTAGTCTCACATATGCTCATTTGGTATGGCTCTGGTTTGAAACTTTAGTTTGTATTTAGAGTGCAATAGCAAGTACTTTTTGTTTGTTTATCTCACTTTCTCTGCTGAGCTGGAGAAGCACACCTCCAACTACCACTGATAGACAAAGCAGCGAAAAAGTGTGACAGGGCCCTCCAAGGCAGTAGGAAGAAGTGCATTTCTCTTGCAGGCACCACCACATTCTCTTGGCTCAAGTGAAAGGCCAGCTGCTTGTGTGATAGAAGTTTTTCTGCTTAAAATAATTTTGTTTTTTTTTTTTTTAGTTTCTCAGGAAATAAAATTATATAAATAAATATTTAATGTACTTCACAAAGTTTATTTTATGAATGTTAGTAGCCCAAACACATGTTAATTTATTCAGGTATTTAGTCATAGTTATTTATTTAACAAAGCTCTATGGTCAAAATTCAGCTTAATTGAAAGCTTATATTTTTCTCTGTTCTATTTTAAGTTCTATTTTTTTCCCCTGAAAACTTCTTAGTAGGTTAGAACTTTGTCTCTCAAGACCCTGCTAACTAGAACTTCATTGGCCCTTTGAAACTATCCAAATTGACTTAGTTTAATACTTGTTCTTCCATTTTCCTGATCTTTCCTTCTTTTTGACACTTTTGATACCACATGAAAGGATCTAGAGGGAACTTCTAGCAACCTGAGACTCCTTAAGAAACAGAAAAAAATGTGCTACTGACCCCTTAATTTTGGGGTCCTCTGTCTTCCTCATGGAGCCATAAGAGCCATGGGCATGTTCCTGTTGGGTCTGGTATATGATATGTTATCGGTCATAATTATGATTATTATGTTAAGTTGTTGAAGGTTACAGAAAATAGCCAAATTTCTTTGGCAATTGCAGTTGTTGAAGGCTACAGAAAATAGCCAAATTACATGACTATCTTAAGCCTTGTTGCCCACAGTTAATTGCTTTATTCGGATACTTTTTTTCTGAAAGCTCTTTACAAGTCCTAAAAAGTCATGTCTTCAAAAAGGTTCATGAAAGGGATGAAAATGCTCTAATAAACTAAGGTTTTGGATAACTTTGAGAACATAGCATTGAACTGAGTAAAATTCAAAAAAAAAAAGAAAGAAAGAAAGAAAAGAAAAGCACACACACATAAAAACAAAACAAAACAAAACTGGAATTATTAAATTACTAACCTGACAACAAGCTGAATAAGAATTAACTATATGGGACTGAGCAGATGAAGAACTTAAATAATTTTTTGTGACTATTTTTGTTTGAAAGTTTGCTGATTAATTTTGTTTTGTTTTCCACAGTTAGAGGTGAAAAGTCTATAGCTTTACAACAATTTGGCAATTTAAACTTTTGTGAGAAGAATTAAAACATTTGCCTTTCTTGCTACATGATTTCTCTAGAGTTTGGACTCTATTTGTGTAACCAAGTATCTCAGTCCTAAAATAAATACCAGGTACTAATCTTAAAACAACCTAACTGGATGACTCTCTCATTTAAGGGAAAGGGAAGTCAAGAGACAGTTGATCTATAACCTGAGCACAGCTAAGATAACACCAACCAGACCTTCAGGAGAACCACCACACAAGATAAGCCAACAGAACAAAGCACAGCCTGTTTTACTACTGCATGTTTCCCCATACCAAGTTTCCCTTTTTAAACACTTGCACTCAGTCTAAAAATATGAATTGATCTGTTTGAGATGTGAATCTGATCATCTCCCAAACTGCTGGCTTTTGGAATAAAGTCATTTTTCTTTGACCATCTCTCATCTTTTCTGTTTGACTTTGAAACTATCCAAATTGACTTAGTTTAATACTTGTTCTTCCATTTCCCTGATCTTTCCTTTGTCCATTTTCTTACTTTATGGCAATACAGTTATTTGTGTAAGTTCAAAGATAATTTGTTCTTTTTTGCAACGGGACACAATTGGAGACATTGGTTATTTTACTAAGGTTTTGACTGGCACGTCAGACTACTTTGAGGGATTGAGGTTGATGTATATAGAGTCAATTAAAAAGCCCCTTTGAAAAACTGGTCTGGCATTTTGTCTACATAGTTTTTTTTTCAGGTTCCTGACCTTTTGGTAAGTAAAAAAAAAAGCCACTTTCTGACAGACCCTGCCACTTTCTGACAGAAATCTCAAGATATTTCTGGTCCCAGAAATATCTTATTAATTTGTGCAGATACTATAGACACAGTATGAGGATGAGTCAAATACTTGGGTTGACTTCCTACCCTCCAAAGGCTTGTAATTCTCAATTTAAAAATCCCAGTAAAGTCAACTGATGAGGACTTTTCAGGTCAGCCTGGGCCTCAAGAGTGTCAGCTCAATGGGTGAGCCAACCAAGCCCCAGAGAGGGTCATGGGGGGGCTGGTAAGCCTAACCCTGGAAGTGTCAACTCTATTGGGTTGGCAAGCCAAGCCCTGAGTGTTGTGAAGCCCAACCCTGGAAGCGTCAGCTCTAATGGGTTGGCAAGCCTAACCCCAGGGTGTTTCAGCTTCGGAGTCTTGCCTTCTTCCGGCAACTTTCCTGGTTCAGCTGGCTCCCTCAACTGGTAAGCCAGCCTCTGGGGTGCATGACTTTTTGACTCTGATAATCTTCTGCAGCTCTTCAGGTTACAGCTCTTCACGGTTAAGGTTCTTGTCACTTGCCCAGAAAGAATGAGGGGCATGGACAGCCGGAAGGTGACAAAGCAGGATTTATTGAGGATAGAAAAGCTCTCAGAGTGGGAGGGGGCCTGAAGGGGTTGCCCATCTGGGGCCAAAAACCTGGTGCTTATATAGCCCTAAGTCCAAGCCAATTGGCTAGCACTAGCTGTGAGCTGTTGCTGTTCTGATTACTTGCTTTTCAATCCCAGCAGTGAGGACTTTAGCTCTAGCTTGAGAGACTTGAAGGAACTTATTTATCAATGCTGAGCCTGAGAGGCCTGCCAGGATTCATTACATTGTTGCCAGAGGACTTGCCTGTCTGTCTACCTAGCCTTTCTCTAGCTATCTCCTGTCTCAAAACCACTATTCTTACAACCCTCTATGCAAATAATCAGGCCAAGTTAATAAAACTAAACTTATGTACACTTGTGTGGAAACAAACTTGAAAATCTTAAGGAAATGGAGGACTTTCTAACATCACACAACCTGCCTATGTTGAAACAAGAATAAATCGAGATCCTACATAGACCAATAACAATCAAGGAAATTGACTGTGCCATAAGAAAACTACCTTAAACAAACAAAAAAAAACCCTGGACCGGATGACTTTCCAGTAGAATTCTACAAGACATATAAGGAGGAACTGATACCAATCCTACTGAAAGTATTCCAGGCAATGGAAAAAGATGGAACTCTCCCCAAATTATTTTATGAAGCTAACATCACATTGATACCAAAGCCAGGTAAAGACCCAACAAGGAAAGAGAACTACAGGCCAATATCTTTGATGAACATAGATGCTAAAATTCTCAACAAGATCCTAGCATCCTAGCAAACCGGATTCAACAACACGTCTCAAAAATCATCCATCATGACCAGGTAAGCTTCATTCCCAGGGATGCAAAGCTGGTTCAACATTTATAAGACCATAAATATAATTAAATATATCAACAGACGTCAAAACAAGAACCACCTAATTATATCACTAGATGCAGAAAAAGCTTTTGATAAAATCCAGCACCCCTTCTTGATTAAAACCCTTGAACATTTAGGCATATATGGAACATACCAGAAAATAGTAAAAGCCATCTACGAGAAACTCAGACCCAGCATACTCCTAAACAGACAAAAATTGGAACCATTTCCCCTGAAACCTGGAACAAGACACTCTCACCCTGCCTGTTCAGTATAGTTTTGGAAGTCCTGACTAGAGCAATCAGAAAAGAGAAGGCAATCAGGGGTATCCAAGTAGGAAAAGAGGAAGTCAAGTTGTCTCTCTTTGCAGATGACATGATTGTATACCTTGAAAACCCAAGAGAATCTGTCAAAAACCTTCTTGCACTGATAAAGGACTTTGGCAAAATCTCAGGGTATAAAATAAATGTGTAAAAGACAATTGCATTTCTTTACACCAATAATAAACACCAATAATAAACAAACAGAAACTCAAATTGCAATCCCATTCATAATAGCCATAAAAAAAAATGAAATACCTTGGCATCTTCCTAACCACAGATGTGAAAGACCTTTACAATGAAAACTACAAAACACTGCTCAAAGAAGTCAAAGATGACACAAACAAGTGGAAAAATATCCCATGCTCATGGATTGGAAGAATCAACATTGTTAAGATGTCCATCTTACCTAAGGTAATCTACAGATTTAACACAATACCCATCAAATTACCAGTAGCATTCTTCTCAGATCTAGAAAAAGCAATAGAGGAATTCATATGGAAACACAAATGACCAAAAATAGCCAGAACAATCCTCAGCAAAAAAATAAATAAATAAAGCAAGAGGTATCACACTACCAGACTTTAAACTTTACTATAAAGCTACAATAATCAAAACAGCCTGGTATTGGTACAAAAGCAGGCATATAGACCAATGGAATAGAAATGAGGTTCCAGAAGCAAAACCACAATTTCTCAAGCAATTCATCTTCACCACCCACCACTGGGGAGATGAGAACCTATTCAGTAAATGGTACTGGGAAAATTGACTGACCACATGCAGAAGATTCACACAGGACCCCTCTCTATCCCCATACACAAAAATTAATTCTAAATGAATCAGAGACCTAAATGTAAAACTTCAAACCATAAGAACTTTGGAAAATGCAGGACACACCCTTATGGAAGTTGGAACTGTCAACCAATTCCTGATCAAAACCCGAAATGCACAGGCTATAAGAGATAAGATAGGCAAGTGGGACCTCATTAAACTGACAACCTTCTGCAAAGTCAAAGAAATCATCAAAAGAGCAGGGAGATAGCCCACAGACTGGGAAAAAATATTTGCCAACTCCATGTCTGATCAAGGTGTAACATCAAGGATCTACATGGAACTCAAAGATGCTGAAAAGAAAAAAACAAACAGCCCGATTACAAAGTTGGCAAAAGTTATGAATAGACACTTCTCAAAAGAAGACATATAAGCAGCCAACAGATAAATGAAAAAATGTTCAGCTTCACTAGTCATCAAGGAGATGCAAATTAAAACTACGCTGAGATACCACCTAACTCCAGTCATAATGGCCATCATGAATAACAAAAAAATAACAGATGCCGGAGAGGTTGTGGTGAAAAGGGAACACTTCTTTACTGTTGGTGGGAGTGTAAACTAGTACAACCTCTGTGGAAATCAGTGTGGCGATTCCTAAAAGTTCTAAACATCGACCTCCCATACGACCCCACAATTCTCCTACTGGGAATATACCCTGAAGAACTCAAATCACTCTATAAAAAAGATACTTGCACATGTATGTTTTCAGCAGCATTGTTCACAATAGCAAGACCATGAAACCAACCATGCTGCCCATCAAAAGATGACTAGATTAAAAAAATGTGGTACATATACAGAATGGAATATTACGCAGCCATAAAAAAGAGCAAAATCATGAATTTTGCAGCAACCTGGATGGAACTAGAGTCTATAATACTGAGTGACCTCTCACAAAAACAAAAATCCGAATATCACATGTTTTCACTCATATAATGGACCTTGAACATCCAATGCAATATTATGAGAAAATGACGGATGGTACTGGGAACCTACGGGGGGGAGGGGGATGGGATTAACAGTAGCAAATATCTGTCGGGGGATGGGAAAACACTTCTTATCTACAGGGTGCCTGAATGAAACGTCATTGTACACCTACCCTTAACTGTACCCCACAAAACCATAATAAAAACTACTGATTAATAAAAAAAAAAACAAAAAAAAAAAAAAAAAAAGAGTGAATTTTCATGCATCTGTGCAAGCATAGTTTAATAATTTGCACATAGTGGGGGTTCAATAAACAATGCTTTTATTCTACTTTTTTGAAAAAGTTAAAAAAGAAAACCAAAAGCAGATTCCTCAAAAATTGGCAACAACAGTTTTCTATGGTCATCTAAGTTCCAGCTTTTCCTTGCTCCATACTCAAAGACTGGTAAAAAGACAATTTATTATTGTTGTCATTTGACAATCACTGAGTGCCTTCCATGTGACAGTTCCATGTTACGGGCAGAGACACAGTAATGAGGAAACTCTGATAACACAGTTTACTTGGGGAAACAAACATGTGCCAAAGAATCATATTAACAAATACATAACTACAATTGGGTAAGTGAATTTAATGTAAAAAAATATATATATTCCTCAGACAGAAAAAGAGAAGCAAAGCAAAGTCAGGCATACATTATCGTGGAGTCTGATACAGTATGGCATTTTACAAAAATGGCAAGCTGTACAGTACTGCTAGCCTACAAGCTGGGATACAGTGAGCAGCCAAGGATGAAGTTGGAGAGGTAAGTACCTGAACACATCCAGCTGAGTTGCCTAGACTTTGCTCTGTAGGTGATGGGCACATTCACAGTCCTGGGTCTTCCCTTTAACAAAGGGATTATTTGAATTTGCAATATCACAAAAACAATCGATCTCTAAATATTTTAATTTAAAGAACTTTTAGCTAAATGAATAATAGCATGAATAATAGTAATAATAATCATGCACCATTTCCTATAAGAAAATTACACTTAGAATCTGTTCTTAGTTTTATTAATTTAGAAAGAAACGCTTTTTTGCTCATAGGTGGCATTTCAGCCACACACATGCACAAACACAAGCACAACATTCATCTGGAAATCATTCCTTTTGTTCCAGGACACAAGCAAAAAACAAATCAAATAGAACAATAGGCAGAAAGATTTTTTTCCCCCTTTACATGTCATCCTCTAAGGGTTTTAAATTAAACAGAAAACAAAAATTCTACCACCACAATCAATAAAAACTGAATGAGTTTAAGACACTAGATACAGAAATTTTTTTTATTTTGTAAAGTAATAAAAATGTAGCACTTTATTTTTAAAATGTATTTTAGAGTTGTGGTACACATGTGAAGATTTGCTACATAAGTAAACTGGATGAAAGTGAGATATAGCATCCTAGTGAGCCCTACTTATCCACTCCTCCAAGAGTGGACATGATACCCAATAGGTGGTTGTATGCCCCCTTTTTTCCTTAGCCTTGCCCAGCATTTTTTGTTTCCAACTTTATACCCATGTACCCAGCATTTAGGACCCACTTATGAGTAAAAATATGTGGTATCCTGTTTTTTAATTTCTGTGATAGTTCACCTGGAATGATCATCTACACATGAATCCATGTTGCTTCAAAGGTCATGATTTCATTGCTCTTTAAAATGCGTAGTATTCTATCATGTATATGTACATGTTCTTTGCCCGGTCCACTTTGTATAGGTATTTGTATTGGTTCCATGTTTTTGCTATTGCAAATAGTGCTGTAATAAATGTGTGTGCGGGTGTCTTTTTGGTAGAGTGATTTATATTTCTCTGGGTATATTCCCAGAAGTGGGATTCCTGGGTCATCTGGTAGCTCAGTTTTTAGCTCTTTGAGAAAAACGCCACATTGCTCTCCACAAAGGCTGAACTAGCTTCCATTCCCACCAACACTGTAGAAATGTTTCATTTTCTCTGCAACCTCGCCAACCCCTCTCGCTTTTTTGACTTTTTAATGACAGTCATCTTGACCACAGTGGGGTGTTAGTTTGATTTGCGTTCTCTGAGGATTAGCGAAACTGAGCATTTTTTTCATGCTCATTGGCTGCTTGAACGTCTTCCTTTGAGAAGTGTCTGTTCATGCCCTTAACCCCTTTTTTTAAATGGAGTTATTCGTTTTTATTCCTGTCCATTCATCTGAGTTTCTTATAGATCCTGGATGTTAGGTCTTTGTCAGATGTATAGTTTGCAAATATTTTTCCCATTCTGTGGGTTGTATCTTTACTCTCTTCATGGTTTCTTTTGCTTTCTTTCTTTCTTTCTTTCTTTTTTTTTGAGTTGGAGTCTCACTCTGTCGCCCAGGCTGGAGTGCAGTGGCACACTCACAGCCACAACAACCTTGGCTTGCTGGACTCAGGGTATCCTTCTGCCTCAGCCTCCGAAGTAACTGGAACAATAGGTGTGCACCATGATCCCAGCTAATTTTTTGATTTATTATATAGATGAGGTCTTTCCAAGTTGCCCAGGTTGGTCTCTAACCTCTGAACTCAGGCGATCTTCTTACCTCTGCCTCCCAAAGTGCTATGATTACAGGCAAGAGCCACCATGCCTGGCTGATGATTTCTTTTGCTGTGCAAAAACTTTTTAGTAAAGTAAGATTCCACTTATCAATTTTAGATCTTACTGCATTTGCTTCTGAAAATTTGGCCATGAATTCATTGCCCAGGCCAATGTCTAGCAGAATGTTACCTAAGTTTTCTTCTAAGAGGTTTCACATTTAAATTTTTAATCCATTTTAAGTTAACTTGTATATATGGTGATAGCTAGGAGTCTAGTTTCATTCTTGTGCCTCTGGTTTGATAGTTTTCCTAGTACAATTGGCTAAATATGGATTCCTTTCTCAAATGTTTATTTTGTTTTGGTTTTCTAAAGTTGAGTTGGTTGCAGGTCTGTGCTTTTATTTCTGGATTCTCTGTCCTGTTCCACTTGTCTTAGTGTCTATTTTTGTATAATTATTATGCTGTCTTGTTCATTATAGCTTGTAGTTAGATTGAAGCCTGGAAGTGTAATACCCCCTGTTCTCTTCTTTTTTCTCAGAATTGCTTTAACTTTTGAAGTTCTTTTTGGTTTTCATATGGATTTTTATATTGTCTTTTCTAGATCTGTGAAAAACATTGCTGGTAATTTCATAGGGGTTGCATTGAATCTGAAGATTTCCTTAGTTAAGATAGACATCTTGAAGATACTGATTCTTCTAATCCATAAGCATGAGATGTTCTTTCCTCTGTTTGTGTAGTTCTTGTTTGTTTCAAGCAGTGTTCTGTGGTTCTCATTGTAAATAGTCTTCCACCTCTTTGGGTTGATGGATACCAAAATATTTTATATTTTTGTGTGGTTATTATGAATGGAATTGTGTTTTTGATTTGGTTCTCAGTCTGCTTGATGTGGGTGTATAGAAATATAATTACCTTTTTCACATTGATTTTGTATCCTGAGACTTTACTAAAGTCATTTATCAATGTGAAAACATTTTTCACAGATGTTCTAGGGTTTTCTAGATACAGAGTCATATCATCTACAAAGAGAAATTACTGTATCTGTATTTAAATTCCTCTTTTCCTATATGGATACTCCTAATTTCTTTCTCCTTCCAGATTATTTTAAATAAGAGGAAAGAGAGTAGGCATCCCTGTCTTGTTCCAGTTCTTGGAAAGAATGCTTCCCACTTTCTGACCGTTAAGTATATTGTTGACTTCAGGTTTGTCATAGATGGATCTACTGATTATGAGAAATGTTCTTTCAATGCCTAAGTGTTCAAGAGTTTCTATCAAGAAGGGACTTTATTGAATGATTTTTCTGCATGTAATGAGATAACCATGTGATTCTTGGTTTTATTCTTGTTTGGGTGGTGGTTTACGTTTATTGATTTATGTATGTTGTACCAACCTTGCACCCTGGGAATGAAGCCCAATTGGTCATGATGGATTATCCTTGAAATATAATGCTGAATGCAATTTGCTAAAATCAGGTTGAGAATTTTCGCACCTATGTTTATCAGAGAAATTGGCCTGAAGTGTTCTTTCCTTATTGGCTTTTTGCCATTTTGGAGTATCCGAATGATATTGGTTTCATAGAATGAGCTAGTGAGAATTTCTTCCTTCTCAGTTTCTTGGAATACTTTCAGTAGGATTGGTACACCTCTTCCTTGTATGTCTTGTAGAATTCAGCTGAGAAACCATCTGGCCCAGCACTTCTTTTGGCAGGGAGATTTCTTATTCCTGAGTCAACTTTTTGGATTGTTATTGGTCAATTTATAGTTTCAATTTCTTCCTGTTTCAATTTTAGGAAGTCATGTTATGCCAGGAATTCCTCTATTTCCTCTAGATTTTCTAGTTTACTTATATCCAGATGTTTGTAATAATCACTGATAACCTTTCTCATTCCTTCAGGGACATTTGTAACATCTCCTTTCTCATTTTTAATAGTGAGTTTTCAAATTTTCTTTCTATTTTTTGTTGTTAATCTGGCCATGAGTATGTCAATCTTATTTAGCTTTTCAAAAAAATAGCTTTTGTCTCATTGATTTATTTGTATGGTTTTTTGGGGTGGGGTTTCGGTTTTTCTTGTTTGTTTGTTTTGGTCTCTATTATGTATAAGTTTTTTGGTCTCTGTTTGATTTGTTATGACTTTATTTTAATGATTTTCATTTTTCTAGGATTGGGTTAATTATGTCTTTCCTTAGGTGTGACATTTAGACTTTTTGCTTGAGATCACTTCATTTTCTTGATATGTGCATAAATGTTATAAACTTCCCTCTCAGCACTGATATCATGGCATTCTGGAGGTTTTTTTTGGGGGGTGGGGGTTGAGTTGGAGTCTCACTCTGTCTCCCAGGCTGGAGTGCAGTAACATGCCCACGGTCACTGCAGCCTTGGTCTGCTGGGCTTATGCAATCTTTCCACCTCAGCCTTCCAAGTAGCTGGAACTGTAGAGGCATGCCACCATGCCCGGCTAGTTTTTGTTGTGATTTATTGTAGATATGAGGTCTCACCAAGTTGCCCAGGCTGGTCTCGAACTCCTGGACTCAGTCAATCCTCTGGCCTCGGCCTCCCAAAAAGCTGGGATTACAGATTCCAGAGATTTTGCTGTGCTGTGTCTTTGTTATTTGTTTCTAGGATTTTTTTATTTCTGCCTTAATTTCTGTGTTAACCCCAAAGTCATTCAGAAACATGCTGTTCAATTTCCACATGTTTGTATGTTTTGGAGAGTTCCTATTGGTGATGATATTTATTTATAATCCACCAGAGTCTGAGAAGTGGTATTATTTTGATCTTTGGAAATACTCTCATGCTTGATTTATGTCTGAGTATGTGGTCGATCTTGGAGTATGTTCCATGTGCTGATGAGAATAATTTATATTCTGTGGTTTTGGGGTAAAGTTTTCTGTAGACAGCAATTAGGTCCAATGTCTCAAGTGCTGAGCTAAGGTTCCAGATTTTTGTGTTAGTTTTTTGCCTTGATGATCTGTCTAAAGCTGTTAGCAGGCTATTAAAATATCTGACTAAAATTGTATGGTTGTTTATGTCCTAACTAAGTTTAACTAGCAATTATTGTATAAACCTGCGTGTTTCTGTGTTGGGTATATATGTATTTAAGATGGATATTTCCTCCTGGTAGATTGAGCACTTATCATTATGTCTCCATCATTATGTCTTTCAGTGTCCTTTTTAACCTTTATTGGTTTAAACTTTATTTTGCCTTATATAAGAATAGTTCCTTCTGCTTTTTGTTTTTGTTTCCATTTTCCTGGAAGATCTTTCTCCAGTCCTTTACCTTAAGCCTGTGGTTGTCATTTACAGTGAAATGGATTTCCTAAAGGCAATAGAAAGGTAAATCATGCTTCTTTATCCAATTTACTGTCCTAGGCCTTTTTAGTGATGCATTTAGTCTATTCATGTTTAATTATTGATATGTGTGGGTTTGTTCCTGTCATATTGCATCAAGAGGCTGCTTTGCTTTTTAGGTTTTGTGATTAATTTGTATAATCTATATACTTTATACTTACCTATGCTTTTGCAATAGATGGAACCATTCTTTTGCTTCTGTGCTTAGAACTTTCTTAAGTATCTCCTGAAAGGTTGGCCTGGAGAGGCCATGTTCTCTTAGGTATCAGTTGTGTGGATGATTTAAGTCTCTGCTAAGGAAGTTTAACTTTACGGGGTAGAAAATTCTTGACTGGAATTGTATTTCTTTACATATGTTAAAGATGAGATCCCCAGTCCCTTCTGGCTTGTAGGGTTTTGCTGAGAAGTCTGCTGCAATTCTGATGGGTCTTCCTTGGTAGGTGGTGTGTTCCTTCTCTCTAGCTACCTTTAGGATTTTTTATTTCATGCTCACCTCAGCAAGGATTATCATGTGTCTCAGTGATGGTCTTCTCATGAAATACCTCACAAGAGTTCTTGGAATCTTTTGCATCTGTATGAATACATCTTTAGAGATATAGGAGGAGCCTTGTTCTTAGATGACATCTTGGAAGGCTTGTTCCAGGGTGTTCTCAGTTTCCCCTCCTCTCTCAAGAATGCCAGCCAACCATAGATTTGGTCTTTTTGCATAATCCCAAATCTTTCATAGGCTTTGTTCTCCTTTCTAAGTATTTTCTCATTGCTGTTGTCCAACTGGGTTTGTTAAATAATTTGATCTTCATGCTCTGAGAGTCTTCCTCTGCCTGGTTGAGTCTGCTGTTAAGGCTTGTTTGCATTTTAAATTCTAGGTGAGAATTCTTCATTTCAAGAAGTTCTCTTTGATCCTTTCTTGTAATGATCTTCTCAGCTTTCACTTCCTACACTGTTTTTGTAACCTAGATGATTTGTGTGTCCACTTTATCATGTATCTCCATGAGTGTCTTTGCCACCAATAGTCTGAATCCTATGTTTGTCATCAGGAATAAGTCATTCTAGATGGATTCCATTGTTTGGGATCTGTGAAGTCTTTTTGTGGGTGTTGACTCATTAAAGATTTGGGAACTGCCAGTGTTTCTTCACTGCTTCTTTCTTATCTGTGTGGACAGACTCTTAGTTTGTTATTTTTTATTTTTTTACTTTTTAATTTTTTTATTTTAAGGATGTGGGGTATGGTTCAGGATTAGGCATGCAGATGTTCATTATGCAAGTACCCTTGTTAATGAGGTGAACCCCCCTTCCCTAGGCAGACTTCCACTACTGCCAATCCCATTTCCCCACACCCCTCCCAGCAGTTTCCCACTACTGCCAATCCCTTTCCTATAGTATTATGATAGCTGTTCAAGGTCCGCTTATGAGTGAGAACATGTGATACTCAGTTCTTTGTTTCTGTGAAAGATCACTCAGTATTATAGGCTCTAAGTCTGTCCAGGTTGCTGTGAAGTTCATGATTTTGTTCTTCCTTATGGCTGCATAATATTCCATTGTGTATATATACCACATTTTTTTATCCAGTCCTCTTTTGTTGGGCAGCATGGTTGGTTTCATGTTCTTGCTATTGTGAGCAAGGCTGTGATAAACATACCTTTGCAAGTATCTTTTTTATAGAGTGATTTGAGTTCTTCCAGGTATATTCCCAGTAGGGAGATTGCAGAGTCATATGGAAGGTCGATTTTTAGATCTTTTAGGAATTGCCACACTGTTTTCCACAGAAGCTGTTCTAGTTTACGCTCCCACCAACAGGGTTGAAGTATTCCCCTTTCACCACATCCTCTCTAGCACCTGTTGTTTTTTGAGTTATTAATTATGCCCATCCTGACTGGAGTTAGGTGTTATTTCAGTGTGGTTTTAATTTGCATCTCTTTGATGACTAGTGAGGCTGAGCATTTTTTTCATGTATCTCTTGGCTGCTCGAATGTGTTCTTCTGAGTTGTGTCTATTCATATCATTTGCCTATTTTGTAATGAGGCTGTTTTTTTTCTTTTCAGCATGTTTGAGTTCCTTGTAGATTGATGTTAGTCCTTTGTCAAACATGCAGTTGGCAAATGTTATTTTTTTAAATATATAAGATTGCTCCTTTGGAGGTGACAATTTGTGCTGCTTTTTATTTTATTTATTACTATTTTTGACCTCTGTCTTCTGGTCCACCTGTCGGGGGAGGAGGTGGTGGTGGCAGAAAGAGTTTTGAGTTAGGGGGACACTAGATCTTCTTCACCAATGCAATCGGGAGGAAATGAGGTGGGACTTTTCTTCTATTTCAGAGGCTTTTCTCTCCCTCTGACACAGGTGTGAGGGGTCTTGCATGGAACTCCTGTGGCCTCCTTCACAGACCATGTGTCCTTTCAGTAGGATTGGCTGGCATCCAGGTGGGGCCTTTCAGTCCTACTTTGGTTCAGGTGCTTTTGGGGGTGTGAAGTGTCCTCCTACTTTATGGGAGAGACTGTCCTTTTGACCTCAGGAAGAAAGGAAGCAGCACAGGACTGTTATTTCTCCATCAGTCCACAGGTGGGTGGGGCCACCACCACCTCTATGTTGTATAGAGGCACCATACATCTTAGTTCTATGGGAGGGGATGCATAGTAGGGTACACCCTGAGAGCAAGCCACATCTGCAGTCCTGACCCGGAGACACAGTGGTTGCTGGCACCGGAAACATCCCCAAAGTGTGTGTGTCAGCCCCATTGGGTGCTGGAGAAAGAGAGGGGAGGAGTGTCCACGTGGCACAGACCACCCCCACAGGGTGTTTCCCACTGAGCCTCTCTGTGGAGTGGTTGATGGCCATGGCACCAGGGTCCTAGGCACTGGGTTCTATGGGCTCCATGTGGCTCCTGTTGGTGACTCTGTTTCTATTTAGGGCAGCCCTCTTTACCTGGTCTGTGTGGGAAGGTTACTGCGGAAAAGACCTGTGCTATCTCTCCCTTGGTTGAGATGTCAGAGTCTTATAGGGAGTGTAGAGAAGAGACGTTGTTTTCACTCACCCCTTCCATCTCCAAAGGCACAGTTCCAATCTCTCAGTGTCCAGGACTTGGAATCGTCCGTCCTCCACTTCTCCAAGTGACCATCTGATTGGCCTCGGCTTGAGTTTTCAGGTCTCCCTTCATAGCCTTAGGTCTAATCCTCTATATAGATTTCTTTGAGAGTGGCAATCATATGATGGATGTCTTCAGTTGATCATCTTGGCTCTCCCTTCAAAATGTAGCACTTTAAATGAAAACATTAGATTTCTTTTATATCAACTTAACATCAGAAAATAATAATAGGGGCTATTTACATTAACTTTTGCTATACCTATGGCAATCAATTTTACTCTTTTCTAAAAATGAATAATTTTAGTTAAAACAGAAACACAACCCAGGGATTATGTGAGAAACTTTTGGATCCTGTATTCATAAAAATTTGTTAATATTGGTTATTACTTAGCTTTTTTGTTTCAAAACTATGGGAAAAATTTTTAAATCTTTTTTTTATTGTTTCTATTCTAACTTCCTGCTTAGTATGTGTGTGTATGTTTGTGTGTTTGTGTGTATAAGCAATACATGTTAGAAAAAGTGCAGTCCTTTGGCGTGGTGGCTCATGCTGTAATCCCAGCATTTGGGAGGTGAGGGTGAGAGGATTGCCTGAGTAAAACCAGCCCGGGCAGTTTGGCAAAACCAGCCCGGGCAGTTTGGCAAAACCTCATCTCTACAATAAAACAACAACAACAAAAATTAGCCAGATGTGGTGGCATACACCTGTAGTTCCAGCTACTTGGAAGACTGTGGTGGAAGGATCGCCTGAGCCCAGCAGGTCGAGGTCGCAGTGACTGTAAGCATGTCACTGAGCTTCAGCCTGGGTGACAGAGTGAGACTCTGACTCAAAAAAAAGTAAAGTCTAAATTTTCTTCAATAACGAGTGGACACTCAAGTGCATAATACAAATGCGTAAAGTATTTTGGGGAACTTGTCATTGCTCTAAAATAGAATCAGTAATCTGGATTGGACAAATCAAGTGTTTCCTCCAAAACTTGAGGAAAGTTCCTCTGAAATATTGTATGTAAGAAACTTGAAGTGTTCCTCTGAAATATTGTATGTAAGAAAACTGTTGCAATGTAGATAATTGTTTATAGATTCATTAAAAAAAATTAGAACTAGAAGGACTTGAAAGTTTATCTCATCTACATTCTTATTTTGCAATCTCCTGGAGTGTCTCATCTTGCTTAACGTGGCAGAAATAACTGAGCTCTCGCTAAATATTGTATTGGCTTCTCTTTGTTTCCTAGGTTCTCTTTGACTTACTGAGTCTTGTGATGAGTTCCAGACAATGGGCTATGAATACACATTACATATTACTGCCCACATGGGCTCTTAGGTTCTGTGTGCCATCTCCATCTTCTTCCTCCTCTGTGGCAACCTTCAGAATAGTGGCTTCTCAAGCAGCCTGAAACTTTGAGTGGCTATAGAGTGCCCTTTTCTGCTAACTTATTTTGGAAAAGAGAGATGGTTAGGGAGAAAAAAAGTTGTTTTGTTGAACCACTGAGATTCTGGATTTTGTCTGCTGTGGCAATTAGCAGTTGTTTAATCTAGCACATATAAGATAACGTGTTTCTGGTGTAACAACATCTAAAATATTTGATCTTGTTCTATTGTCATGAGGCAAGTTAACTAATAGGGGCTGTAAAGATGAAGATACAGTTATGTGTGGGCCATCTATTGTTAACCCTCATAGGAGAATTTCTGATTTCGGAGAAATAATATTGCTTGCTATTGGCTGTTTGGGGTAAGACATTATAAGAAAGTGGTGAACATAACAAGAACTAACCAGTTTGCAAGCAGAAATGTAAGCCTTGCATAATTGAAAAAACTGACAGCTTTCAGATTCTAAACATTAGAGATTGAATTAGAATTTACTTTGAGACTCAAAAGCCGGTATACTTGTTCTGTTGGATAAAATAAAACAGGAGAGATTAGATTAAGGTGTGGCTGGCACGTTATTTCAGAAAGCCTCAAGATAGCTTCCAATATGTGGGAAGAGAGACTTGGAATAAGAAAGCAGAAAAGGAAAACAGACTTCAGCAGCATGACTCATGGAACTGTCTGGAAAAAAAAAATCAAAAAGCCTATTGCACTTTCAAAAGAAAGTTATCATAAGCTTGAACTATAAAATACCTCAGGTTGTTCCAAATGTAAACAACTAAACAAGAAGACACTGTGGACTCCCAAATTTCTGAAAAAAAGAAATGAGTTGAGAATCCTGGAAGTAGTTTCTAATTCTTATTTCAGATGAGTCAACATTAATAGAAAATTTGTAACATTCTAAAAGCAAGAATCAGAGAATAAGGATAATGACAGATATAGGCTGTCTTCCTGAAAAAAACAAGAAACTTAACAAGGTATCTCTACCACTGCAGGGCAGGTCTTCAAAGTGTCTGCTCAATAGAATTTCAGAATTGCTACAAAGCAGTGACTGCTATGCGTTGCCCAGTTGTCTTTTTTTCCAGATGAGATTGTTTATTGCAGTTATCATTTTCCATTTTTTTTCATTTTCTGGTTAGTGTGAGGGTAACCTTCCTTTTTGCTTATACATCTTCAGCTCAGAAAAGACCCATAATGCAATTGCATGACTCCTGGAGATCATAAACTTTGGATCTGATTAAGTAACTTATTGGAACATTGGGTTTTCTCACTTGAGGGGGAGTTGTCTGTTTTCCATATGTGAGATAAAGGAAAATTATTTGGCTGTGCGATATAGCTAGTGCTTACAGAATATTCCGTATGCTCTCCTAGAAATTCTATTTTGGGGAGTGATTAAGTAGCTGAGCAACAGACTAATGTTTCTACCTAGAACAACCAGGAAGGCAAAAATAAAATGCAGCATATATTTCCCTGAAGATAGAAGGAAGTTTTTGAGGTAAGAAAAATAGAGACACTAAGAGAGTGGAGGCAGAAAAATAGTGAAGAGGTGAGCTGACTTCAGCAGCTGCTTTTATTTGGGACTTTTAAAATTATTATTCTGGAAATTGACAGGAGATGAAATATGCAGTGAAAACACTGGTGGAGAAATGGTATGGTAGAACAGAGAAAATAAACTACAGCTTTAGAAAGCCTTAAGTATATGGCTAGCAATACTCAAACCAAGGCATAACAGGCTAGGGGGCCAAAAATCAAAAAGAAAGAGACTCTACAAAAACAAACAATCAATGAAACAAAGATTTCAGCTTAGTTCCTTCTAGGGAGAAGGATGCATAGAATACACACAGGACTCCTCTTTGTTAGAAAATCCTGGAGGGAAAGAAATGGACATGCATGAGACTAATTTTTTTGGGCTGCAATGCAGTAGTGGCTGTTCCCAGCACCTACTTGAAGTCAGGTTGTCAGTCACCAATCTCTATGCCCAGCAGAGGCAGGGGAGAATCTTTTGGAAGGAGGTAGCATAATTGGGAGGCTCTATAGTTTTTTATCTATAATGTCTAGCACGAAATTAACAAATACTTAGTAAGGTAAAAGAAGAGAAAAAATAGACAATGGACACATACCCATTTGTGATCTATATTTTAATGCTAGCTATTAAGGCATTTAAAATGATTCCAATATGCCACCTCCAGACCAGTACTTTGGGAAAAGCTTAAGAAAGTTCTAAGCACAGAAACAAAAGAATGTTTCCACCCATCACAAAAACACAGGTAAGCACATTTAACAGACCATACAGATCAACCACAAAACCTATAAAGAAAAGTAAAAGTTGGGACCCTGAGAAACTTAGAACAAACTTAGTTTACATTTTGTCTCAACATAGCCATGTTTGCTTAGACTAGCATGCTTTAAATCTAGCACAAGTTAAATCTAGATAGATAAATTTTTAATAGGTGGGTTTTAGGAAGCGTTTAAACATTCTACTGCAGGCCAAGCTGGCAGCCTACCCAATCCCCTTGGCAAATCTTCATCAGATACAAGACAGAGAGAGCCCAACCTTTTAAAGCATGGTGTAACATAATAATTTCTAAGAAATTTGTGGATTACATATGTCTGACTGGTCTCTTACCAAAAAAAACCCTCCCCCTGTCTCCTCTCATCTAGCCCACTACCCACGGGCTTGAGATGTTAATGTCTGGCCACATCAAGACCTAAGACTCATGTGGCTACAGTCAACATCGAAGACCCCAGACTCCTCCAGGCCCAAACCACTCTTACCTCAAAGACTCTTAAATGTATCCAGTTCTTGGCCCTTTGATGCCATACTTGCCTCTAAGTGTCACCTCCTTTGCCAATCTGTAAAGGAAAATAATAAACTTTACTTCCTTCTGCTTCTTACTTGGTTGTATTCATGCATTATTCCTGTGGTACTGGCACCCATCCACCTTGCCTCAGTTCACCCTTTCAGAAAGAAACCTCTGAGTAGAAATATGACAGGAACAAACTCCCATATATCAATGATTAACCTGAACATGAATGTACTGAACATGCCACTCAAAGGCATACTATAGCAAGTTAGATAAAGAAACACCATCCACCCATGTTGCCCAACAAAGCTGGACAATGGCTTGGATGGATTTAGAGTCGATCATACTCAGTGATCTATCACAGAAACAAAGAACAGAGTTCCATATGTTCTCACCCATAAGAGGACC